>NW_011889019.1:1284959-1287930 GCF_000151845.1 Pteropus vampyrus
TGCTGTGATCTGAAGGGCCACACAGGTCACCACTGGCCTGTGTTGGCATCACCTCCCATTGCAGGTGGGCAGGGAAATACCTCTCTGTCACCTGTGAGTTCCCCCTGCTCTGCCAGGAGTACCTTATACTCACGAATATCAAGAAAAGGCCCTCCCATGGAGCTCTCTCAGCATCTTCTACACCTGCCCACCTACCTATCAATGTCCCATAAGACAGTCAGCCTCTTGAGGGCAGAGCTATGTCTCTTTCTCCACTTCATCTCCAGCGCCTAGCACAGGGTCCAGCACACAGTAGATGTTCAACAAGCATTAGTTTTTGTTTATAAATCATCAAGTTCAATCTGCTCTTTTTACAGAAAAAGACTGATACGCAGATTAAGTGACCTACTCAAAGTCCCACAACCCTCATCTGAGGGCCTTGTCCTTGCTTTGATAAGAAGATCGAGGAGACTCTGTACCTTCATATAAATAGGGTAGATTGTGTGAAGACTAGACTACAGGGGACAGACTGATGAGCCATCACAGGTGGGGGAGGGAAAGGAGTTCCAGGGTACGAAGTGCCTGGTTTTGCCTTGTAAACACTCTAGATTTATAAAAATTATTGCCCTTTCTATCTATTCAAAATAATTTCAGCCAAACCCAATGTGGCATCATATTAAAACCCAGTGCAGGCTATTTGGGGACATATGTAGCTTTTTCAAAACAAGTAGCTTTGCAGACAAAGTCTAGAAGCCTAGCCCTCATGCAAGATTGAGGCCTCCTTCCCTACTCATCAAAATAGCAATTCCCCGTGAAGGTTCTGCCACAGCCCAAGAGCCCCCTCCTTGGACCATTTTGAGCAATGGCAGTGCTTATTTCCAGACCCTGGATCAAGTTCAGAGAAATAAATGTTGGGAATCCACTATGTGGCCAACTCTGTTTGGAATGCCATTAGTTATTCAGGTTTCATGAATCTTAACCTCAAACCTATGATGTAGGCATATTATTATTACCCCATTTTACAGAAAAACTGAGGTTCCAGTAAGGTAATCCATCTGCCCATGGTCACTCGTTTCTAAGTCAAAGCTAGATTTTGAATTTAAATCCATTTGTTAAACAAGAACTGCCTTTCTTGTCATATGTTGTGATTCAGAAGCCACGCCAACTGTTCTGTGATAGTTCCATGATTCTCAACCCAAAAGTAACCTTAGTAACAAGAAAAAGGAGTGTCACAGAGATGACTGGTTGACACTCAATATGTATTGTCTCGGTGTTTCTGAGTAACAAAATCCCATTTTTATTTGGGGGAAACAATATACGCAGCTAAAAAACTCCATTCTCCAGCCTCTCTTGCAAGTCGATAAAATGTAAATGGAAGTCATTGGCTGGGGCATCAAGAAAAGTTTTTTATAAAATGCTTAACTTCTGGCAGATACCCTCTCTTTTGCCTTTCATTCTCTCTCACTCTCTCTCTCTCTCTATCTCTTTCTCTGTCTCTCTCTCCCGCCCTCCGTCCCTCTCTCCTCTCCTGCCTGCCTGAAATATGAATGAAATTATGAGGTGACTGTGTGAATGGAAGCCACACGCTAAAGATAGTAGACCGGAATGATGGGCTGTCTGGTTCCCTACTGACCATGGAGTCCGCAAACAAGCTCCAGGTTTCCCACCTCTCAATTCTCTTACATGAAAGAGAAATAAACACATCTCAGTCTGGTTTTAGCCATGATTATTTGTGTGTTCTGCTATGTGTAGCCAGACCTAATTCTTTACTGACATGGGAATGGAAGATACCATTTATTGAGCACCAATTGTAATCTATGAACTTTCTTATGTTATCTCAGTTAATCCTGAATTACAGGTAATAATTCTGAATTACAGGTATTATCTCCACTTTATGAGTGAAGAAACTGAGATTCTGAGATGTTAGATAATTTTTCCAGGATTGTTCAGCCAGTAGCAGAACTGGAATTCAAATCCTGCTCAGTCTGAGCCCAAAGTCCATGGCTTTTCCATAGCACAGTGACATAGTGGGTGCCTTCAGAGAGTTAGTTAAAAGTTAAGTAAAAGTACTTCCTGAGGAAACGTGAGTGCTCCCAAATAGGGGCTCACCCTTGAGTCCTCAGCACCTCAAGTTGCATGCAGATGGTGCTTTCATTCATGCATGAAAGCATATATTGCACATTTTCTACTTCTGCCTTCTGAGGTCTTGAAACAGAAAGTCTAGGCAGGTGTGATAAAATTTTTACGACTTGGCCTGATAGACTCTTAGAATTTTAAAGTCAGAGCAGATCCTAAGAGGTCATTAGTGGACACACATGGAAATCTTTCTGATGCCATGTATTGAGTTGGAGGCAGAACCAGGATTAGAAACCTGGTCCTGATTCCCAGCCTGGTGTTTTGTGGTGTTGTTGTTGTTGTTGTTGTTGTTGTTGTTGTTGTTGTTGTTGTTTTAGCTATATCGGAAAATTCTTTCCTCGATCTGATGTTTTAATTTTGTAATTCTTTTCTATAAATCTACCACAAGCTCCTAGAGGAGTAAATCAAACTTGAATGCCTAGGATAAGTTAAGTCCCACTTGATCATGATGTATCATTCTTTTTATATGTTGCCAATTTACTAATATTTTGTTAAGGATCTGTGTTCATGGGGAATATTGGTCTGTAATTTTCTTTTTTGTGATGTCTTTTGTTACCTTTTGGTATCAGGGTTAACCTGGCCTCATGAAACTAGTTTGAAAATATTTCATTTACCCCTGTTTTGTAATAGAGAACGATTGGTGTTATTTCTTTCTTAAGTGTTTGATAGAATTAATCATTAAAACTATCTAGACCTGCCAGGGCAATCTTGAGAAAGAAGAACAAAGTTAGAGGTATCACACTACTTGATATCAAACTATACTACAAGGCTACAGCAATCAAAACAGCATGGTACTGGCATAAAAACAGTTACATTGATTAATGGAACAGAATAGGGTGCCCAGAAATAAATCCAC
>NW_011889019.1:1287980-1291146 GCF_000151845.1 Pteropus vampyrus
CTACAAGGCTACAGCAATCAAAACAGCATGGTACTGGCATAAAAACAGTTACATTGATTAATGGAACAGAATAGGGTGCCCAGAAATAAATCCACGCCTACGCTTACTTAATATATGACAAAGGAGGTAAGAATATACAATGGGGTAAAGACAGTCTCTTCAATAAATGGTATTGGGAAAATTGGACAGATACATGCAAAAAAAAAAGAAGCTGGACCATCTTCTGACACCATATACAAAAATAGACTCAAAATGGATTAAAGATTTAAATGTAAGACCCGAAACCATAAAACTTCTAGAAGAAAACATAGGCAGTAAACTCTCTGATATTACTAACAGGAATTTCTTTTCAGATATATCTCCTCAGGCAAGGGAAACAAAAGAAAAAAATAAACAAATGGGATTATATCAAACTAAAAAGTTTTTGTATAGCAAAGAAAACCATCAACAAAACAAAAAGACAACCAACTGTTTGGGAGAAGATATTTGCTAATGATACATCTGATAAGGGGTTAATATCTAAAATTTATAAAGAACTTATACAACTCAACAACAAAAAAAATAAGCAGTCCAATTAAAAAATGGGCAGAAGACCTGAACAGATACTTCTCCGAAGAGGAAATACAGATGGCTAACAGACATATGAAAAGATGCTCAAGGTCACTAATCATCAGAGAAATACAAATTAAAACCACAATGAGATATCACCTCACACCTGTGAGAATGGCTATCATCAATAAATCAAAAAACAGCAAGTGTTGGCGAGGATGCGGAGAAAAGGGAACCCTCATACATTGTTGGTGGGATTGCAAATTGGTACAGCCACTATGGAAAACAGTATGGAGGTTCCTCAAAAAATTAAAAATGGATATACCTTTTGACTGAGCAATTGCACTTCTCGATGTTTATCCAAAGAACACCAAAACAATAATTCCTAAAGATCTATGCATTCCAATATTCATGGCAGCACAATTTATAATAGCCAAGATATGGAAGCAACCTAAATGTCCATCAAGAGATGATTGGATAAAGAAATTATAGTTCATATATATAATGGAATATTACTCAGCCATTAAAAAAATGAAATCCTACCACTTGCAACAACATGGATGGACCTAGAGGTTACTATGCTGAGTGAAATAAGTCAGACAGGGAAAGAATGATACCATATGGTTTCACTTACACGTGGTATCTAAGGAACGAAAAGGGCAAACTAATCAAAAACAGACTTATAAATATAGTGGACAATTTGGTGATGGACAGAGGGGAGGGAGTTTGGGAGGCTGGGAGAATGGGGTGAAAGGTTAAAGAAGTACAAATTAGTACTTGATAGTTGGGCACGGGGAGCATAGAAGAGGGAATGCAGTTAGCATTAATATGATGGCTAAGCGGTGGTCCAGGGGAGGGAGGGAGCAATTGGGAGGATCATTTTATGAACATTATAGATGTCTAACTAATGTACTGTATACTTGAAACTAATTTAAATAAATAAATTTATTTTAAAAAAACTATCTAGACCTAAATTTTTCTTTAAGAAGATTTAGCTAGAAATTTCAGTTTCCTCTGTAGATATAGGGTCATTGCAATTTTACATTTTATCTTGTGTCAATATTGTTAAATTGTATTTTTCATGGAATTTGTTCATTTAATTTGTTTATTAAATTTATTAATAGAAGTCATTTATAATATTTCCTTATTATATTTTTAATGTCTGTAGGATTTGTAATGAGAGTCCCTCTTTTATTCTTGTTGCTGTCAATTTGTATCTCTCTATCTCTATCTCTGTCTCTCTCTCCCGCCCTTTCTCTCTTTCTCTCAGTCTGGGTAGATGTTTGTCAATTTTATTGATCTCTCCTAAGAAACTGCTTTGGGTTTTGTTAATTTTTCTATTGTTTGTTTTCTACTTTGTTGGTTCGGGCTTTTAATTATTACTTCCTTCTGCTTACTTTGGGTTCATTGTGCTCTTGTCTAGCTCTCTAAGGTTGAAATTTTGGTGATTAATTTTATTCCTTTCTTCTTTTCTAATATAAGCATTTATAGCTATAAATTTCCCCCAATTCAATACTTTAGCTCTATCTCCCAAATTTTGATATGTTGCATTTTCGTCATAATTTACTTCAAAATATTTTCTAATGTACTCTGTGATTTCTTCTTTGAGCCAAGAGTTATTTAAAAGTGAGTTAATTTTCAAATGTTCTGGCTTTTTTAAAGATATCATTTTATTATTTATTTCTAATTTAGTTCCATTATGGTCAGAAAGCAGACTCTATATGATTTCAACTTTTTAAATTTATTGAGATTTGTTTTATGGTCAGTTTATAACCTATCTTGTTGAATGTGCAATATGCATTTGGAAAAAACATGTGTTCTACAGTTGTTCAGTCTACTGTCAATTAGCTCAAGATGACTGATAGTGATACTATGATTTTCTATATCTATACTCATTTTTCTATCAATTGCTGAGAGATAGATGCATGTACAAATCTCCAACTGTGATTGTGGAATTTTCTAATTCTGGCTTTAATTCTGTTTATTTTCTTTCACATTTTTGAATCTCTGCTCTTAGACGTTCTTAGGTATATACACATCTGGATTGTTATATGTCTTTCTGGTGAAATGGGCCTTTTATATTTGATAAATAGTTTGTAAACATTTTTACGTCTTTATTTATGGTAATTATCTCTGTCTTGACATCTACTTTATCTGATGCTAATATAGCCATTTTATCAATCTTATGCTTACTGTTTACATAACATAATTTTCCATCCATTTACTTTCAACCTATCTGCATCTTAATAGTTCATTTGTATCTCCAAGGCAGCCAGCACTTACATCTTCGTTTTTTATCATTTTTTGACTGTCTCTGCCTTTCAATTGGTGTATTTAGTCTATTGACATTGAATGTGATTATTAATATGGACAGATCTAGGTCTATTATTTTACTATTTATTTGTTCTTTGTCTCCTCTATATTTTTCCCTTCTATTCCTCTTTTCTTTACTACTTGCATTAATTGGATATATTTAAGAACTCTATTTTAATTTATATGTTGACTATACCTTTTTGAGTTAACTTTTAGTGGTAGTTCTAGGGATTAAAATATACATTCTTAGTTTTTTATTAACTCTACTCTACCTACAGTTAATATTTTACTGCTTCCTATAAAA
>NW_011889019.1:1291196-1293145 GCF_000151845.1 Pteropus vampyrus
TCTGGTGAAATGGGCCTTTTATATTTGATAAATAGTTTGTAAACATTTTTACGTCTTTATTTATGGTAATTATCTCTGTCTTGACATCTACTTTATCTGATGCTAATATAGCCATTTTATCAATCTTATGCTTACTGTTTACATAACATAATTTTCCATCCATTTACTTTCAACCTATCTGCATCTTAATAGTTCATTTGTATCTCCAAGGCACTTACATCTTCGTTTTTTATCATTTTTTGACTGTCTCTGCCTTTCAATTGGTGTATTTAGTCTATTGACATTGAATGTGATTATTAATATGGACAGATCTAGGTCTATTATTTTACTATTTATTTGTTCTTTGTCTCCTCTATATTTTTCCCTTCTATTCCTCTTTTCTTTACTACTTGCATTAATTGGATATATTTAAGAACTCTATTTTAATTTATATGTTGACTATACCTTTTTGCGTTAACTTTTAGTGGTAGTTCTAGGGATTAAAATATACATTCTTAGTTTTTTATTAACTCTACTCTACCTACAGTTAATATTTTACTGCTTCCTATAAAATGTAAGAAGCTTGCCACCATTTAGTCTTCACCCAAACTTGACTTTATATTACAATTGTATTATAACATCTATATGTTTATGATATAAACATCCACAAGACAATGTTATGATTTTTGCATCAGATATGTTATAAATGTTATTTTAAAGCAATTAAAAGGGAAAACAGTCATTTACGTTTACATATACTTTCCACTTCTGGTGTATTTTTTTCCTTCCTAAATACTGAGTTCTAATCTGATATAATTTCTTTTCAGCTCGATGAACTTCCTTTAACATTTCTTGTAGTACATGTTGGCTGGCAATAAATTCCCTAAGTTTTTGTTTAATTAAAAATATCTTTATTTAGCTTTCATTCTTAAAAGATGCTTTCACTGGATATAGAAATCTAAGTTGACTTTTTTTTCTTACAGAACTTTAATAATATTCTACTGCCTCTGGCCTTTATTGTTTTCTGATGGCCAATGGACATTCAAATCATTATACTCTTGTATGTAACATGTCACTTTTTCTCTAACTGCTTGCAGTATTTTCTCTTTATCTTTGGTTTTCAACAGCTTGGCTACAATAAGCTCTGGTGTGGTTGTCTTTATATGTATCCTGCTTGAGGTCAACTAAGATTCCTGACTCTGTAAATTTTATCTTTCCTCAAACTTGGGAACATTTTGGTCATTATTTCTTTAAATATTTTTTCTGCACCATTTTCTTTCTCCCTCCTTCTGGGATTCCAGTAACACATGTGTGAGATCTTTTGGTATTGTTCTTCGGATCCTTGAGTCTCTGTTCATTTTTTTTCCAGTCTTTTTTCTCGCTGTTCTTCAGATCAGATAATTTCTATTAATCTATAGTCAAGTTTACTGTCTCCTTCTGCTGTCATCTCCAAAATGCTTTTAAGCCCAACCAGTGAAATTTTCAATTCTAGAATTTCCATTTGGTTATTTGTTATTTATTAACATTTCTATTTCTCTGTTGATAGTTCTTATTTGTTCATTTACTTTGAGTATATCTTCCCTTGCATTCTTGAGTACAGCTATTTTAAAACTATTTTAAAACTCTTGTCTGCTAATTCCTACATATAGTATATCTTGAAGTTAGTCTTCATTGGTTGCCTTCTCTCTTGATATGGGTCCCATGTTCCTATTTCTTCATATGCCTCATAATATTGGATTGTACCCAGACATTGAAAATAATATTTGTGAAGACTCTGAATTCTACTATGCCTCTGACAAGTGTTTTTCTAAAGCAGACAGTTATTTTGGCTGCTCAAACTGCAAATACTGTTTTCTCCACTGTGGTGGGTAGCAGCAGAACCCTCTGTCCAGTTCTTTCAGCCTTAGCTGGGCTGCTCAGAGTCTGCCCTACCCAGATATAGTCAAGAGTCAGCAGACCATATCACCCTT
>NW_011889019.1:1293195-1309415 GCF_000151845.1 Pteropus vampyrus
TTCTGCTGTCATCTCCAAAATGCTTTTAAGCCCAACCAGTGAAATTTTCAATTCTAGAATTTCCATTTGGTTATTTGTTATTTATTAACATTTCTATTTCTCTGTTGATAGTTCTTATTTGTTCATTTACTTTGAGTATATCTTCCCTTGCATTCTTGAGTACAGCTATTTTAAAACTATTTTAAAACTCTTGTCTGCTAATTCCTACATATAGTATATCTTGAAGTTAGTCTTCATTGGTTGCCTTCTCTCTTGATATGGGTCCCATGTTCCTATTTCTTCATATGCCTCATAATATTGGATTGTACCCAGACATTGAAAATAATATTTGTGAAGACTCTGAATTCTACTATGCCTCTGACAAGTGTTTTTCTAAAGCAGACAGTTATTTTGGCTGCTCAAACTGCAAATACTGTTTTCTCCACTGTGGTGGGTAGCAGCAGAACCCTCTGTCCAGTTCTTTCAGCCTTAGCTGGGCTGCTCAGAGTCTGCCCTACCCAGATATAGTCAAGAGTCAGCAGACCATATCACCCTTCCTGAAGTACTCAAGATTGTTAGGCAACTGAGAGGAATCACATCATGAACAGAGAGTGACTGAGCAATGGCACCCAAATTTTGTGCTTTCTGGATCAGTACTATTTTTTAAAGTTTCTAATTTTTAATTTTGCCAAGTAAGGGCATTCAAAATGAAATCTATCATCTACTATCACCACTTTTTCACAAGAAAGGAAGGAGATTTTAACACTAATGAAATAGAAATGGCATGATTTCAGAAAAAAAATAAATATCTTTAAATGCATATGTGTTGTGTTATTAAAAATCTAGCACCTTATAGAAATTTTTCTCCCTTTTGTATGACCTGGTAAAAACTCCACCCCAAGTGGGTCTGCAGCCCAAGGAGGGACTTAGGAACCTTTGTGATGGATGAAAGCTCAAGGAATCTCAGTGTTTGCCAAAAACATCACTTTAAAGTGAATTTCAAAATAGAAGAATCAGGACACCAGTTTTCAAACTTCAATCATGTGAAAACACTTTCACAATGTTGTCATAGCTGCATTTCACGTGTATTATTATTTACTTACTGCTTTATTTAAATTGAGTCATTAGATTACTTATATGTTTATTTTAAACAAAAGCCTTATATGATGATCATAAATGGAAAACCAGTATCCCTTACTATAAAATCAAGATAACACAAATGCCAGAAGGCCCTGAGTCTGCAGCTGACTCTGTTGAGAAAAGAAATTAGTAGGTGCTGGGGGTTCAAGTCACACTAGCACTGGAATGCAACTTTCTGTTTGATTTAATCGCAAGAACAGGAAGGGAATAAAGTGTCCCATTATATAATTAAGCGTAATTTAATGTCATGCCATGTACTATCTAAAATCATCTCTTGAAACAATTAATATCATTTTGGTAGGTATTTCATGGAATCAGAGGTGTCTCCTCATAGTAATTAAGAGCATTAGCTAAATTTCAAAAAAAAAAAAAAAAAGAATCAGCAGAGGTTTGGCCGAGTTCAGATCTCCCCTCTCTTGTTCTCTCCTTTCTGAGATAACCCTTCTCACTTTCCAGGGGCTGTATGCTCTGATCCTTCAAGACAGTTGGACTGTGTATGATCTATCTGAATTTTAGCTGCCTCACAGGGCACGAACTAGGGCCCGCTGTCTGGCAAAAAACTATAAAACTGAGAAACCCAGTGCTATTCCCTTTATCTAAATGCTGACTCCTCTCCAGTGTCCGCCTGCTTTTTGTTGCTCTCCAGTGCTTTAGGTATTTGTTTTTGTTTCTGTTTGTTTTGTCCAGAGTTTATGGTGCTACCTGTGGGAGAGTTGATCCAACAGGAACTACTGCTCTATTATCAGAATCCAAAACCACTAGCATCTCAAGACCAAGTATGAGATAGATCACCTGGAAAGTTGCGTGAGGTGCCACTCTGTAACGAGTGCTAAAACGTAACAGGTATAAATCATAAATATGGTGCCAATTAACTCACATTTCTATGGGTTACTCTTTACATAATAGTTGAAATGCACACTGTTTCCTCTGTTGCTTAAGTAAACACAGCTCTCAAGTGAACATTTAAGAACTAAAAAAGTCCATTGATCTAGACATGCCTCTAGGCCAATGCACATATATCTAAATCATTCTTTTTAAAAGCTCTGTAATACTCCATAGTACCATACTATATCAACTCACCTCTACTGATGGAAGTTCATGGTAAGTTCTTAAATTTCTTCAGATTAAATGCATCTTTTGCCCCTAAAAGCCAGGCTGAAATAAATTTCCTTGAACATATTTCTTTATATACTGGTATTATTCTTTCTGTACGATAGATTACAAAAAAAAAAAAAAAAAAAAACAGTGTTTCTGGATTGAGGAAATGTGCATTTTTAAATACATAATATTAAGATACTTTCCAGGGAGGTTGTAGAAATTCACATTCCACACCTACGTTGATGTCTCACCAGTCACTTTTTATTTTTGCCAATCTAGTGGATTAAAATGCGATACTCTTTATTGTTCTAATTTGTATTTTCTTGAATACCATTGAGGTTGAGAATCTTTTCATATCACTGATGATTTATTCTTTTTTTTGGAAGTGCCTGTTGACATGCTTCGTCAAATTCGAATAGGATTGTCTTTTATAAAATTGGTTTGTAGGATTTAAGATACGTTAGAAACATTTGTCCTTTGTCATCTATATTTTAAGCACTTAGTCTATCATTTGTCTTTTGACTTTGTTTATAGTTTCTTTTGCTATACAAAACTATATTCATTTTTAAGAGGTGATGTATGACTATTATGTTTAGGTGGTGACCCTTATGGTTTCTGGATTTCATCTTTTGCTTCAGAAGGTCTTCTTTATTTTATGATTTTATAAATAATTTCTTACTTTTGTATCGAATATTTTTATATTTTGTATTTAGACTTTTAATCGGTCTGGCATTTATTTTTGCCTTTTATATGAGGTAGAAGTGTAACCATGTTTTCTTCCAGATGGATAGTCAGTTCTGCCAACACATATATTGTCATCTTACCCTTCTAAATGCAATGCCATCTTTATTTATATTAAGTCCCCATGTGAATTTGTTTCTAGACTCTTTATTAGGTTCTACTTTAATTACAGTCGAGCACCATTTAACCATGAAATGCATTCTTAGATAGATAATTTCACTGTTGTGTGAACATCATAGAGTAGTACACTTACACAAACCTAGATGGTATAGCCTACTACCCACCTAGCCTGTTGCTCCTAGGCTACAAGCCTGTACAGCATGTTACTGTACAAAACAACATGAGATTAAATCAAACACAAGAGAAAATGATGCAATTAAGAGACGTGGTAAACAGGAGATGTATGAATCTACTGCAGGTGTAACATGACGTACTGTTTTACAGCAAACTTTTTTCGTAAGTAGAAATAATATACTCTAAAATGACAATAAAAGTATAGTATAGTAAATACATAAACCAATAACATAGTTGTGTATTATCATTATCAAGTATTATGTACTGTACATAATTCCGTGTGCTATACAGTTTAGTTTTTCTCTCATAATTTCCAGCCACATATCTCCAACTACTGGCTAGATAATTAAAACTCAACATTTCCAAAACTAAAATCCATAAACTGGTTCTGATAGTCTCCATCTTGGTGTAGGGCACCACCACCTACCCACCAGCCACCCAATGGCCTAAGCCAAAAGCCTGGGTCATCCTCTCTTCCTCTCCTTCACCACCCGGATCTAGTTCCCATGTCCAATACATTTGACTTTCTTGCTTCTTTGATTGCATTCTCTTCTCCCCATCCCCACTGACCCATGTCCCAATTCAAGCTCCATCATCTCTGGATCCCTGAATCAGCTTTCTATATGGTCTTCTTGCCTGGAGTCTTTGTCCCTTTAATCTGTTCTCCACCAGGACAATCTTTCCATAGGACAAATCGGCATGTCCTTTGCTTATTTAAACTCCCTCAATGAATCTTCATAGGTTTTAATCCCTAACTGCCTGTGCTGTTTTCCTCCCCTTTCTCTCTCTGCTCCTCCCTCCCCACCAACAATCACCCTCTGCTCGAAACATATTTATAGTTCCCACGAATGAGGCTTACTGTTTCACTCTCCCTCCTCTACACCTCTGCACGCTTTATTCCCTATGCTGGGACTCAGGTCAGAGCTTCTCTCTGGGTAGATTTCCCAGCTTATGTCACTCCCATTTTCCCTCCCCGACTCCTAGCTAGCTACTCCAGCTTGCATCACTCTATGGTGGATTCTACTGTCTGCCTCCCCTATGAAACAGAGGGCTGCCCAGGGGCCCAGGCTGTGTCTTGTGCACCATTGGACCCCCACTACCTGGTACATCATAGATGCTCAGAAAATGTTGGCCAAATAAGTGAATAGGTGCCTGAAGGTCAAAAACAGAGGGACAAAAGAGGCAGCATTTGGACAGTGTTTGCTTGATTTTAGTCATGGGGTGAAGCTCCAAGGCAACACAGTTTCTTTTTTAACACTGAAATACTGATATATTAAATAAACATAGTTTATATACAGATATATTAAATAAACATATAGCTTTAAACCAAATCAGGTGTTATTTTTCTACTTAATTCTAAGTGGCAGCAGGGACCAAAAACTTTGAAAAGTTATGAGACAGAAACTTAACATTAATTATTTTTATGATGTAGGAAATACATGCAATATAATATTTAATGAAAACCCTTAACACAAAGTGATATATGTATGATACAATGTATAAATTGGCTAAAAATGTAGGCTCCATAGTCAGGTCTAGGTTTGAATTCCAGCTCCCTACTTATTACTGTGCGGCCTTGGATACATTTCTTTACCTCTCTGTTCTTCAGTTTCTTTTATTTTTGAATAGGGAAAATGTTTCTGCCTCGTAGGGTTATTATGAAAATGCATGCTTTAATATCTATAAAGAGTTTAGAACAATGCTTGGCCCTGGTAAGTATTCAAGAAATATTGATTAAATAATCATAGTGAACTATTATTATTAATATAATATTATTAAATTATTTCTAATTATTAAAATTATATCTAATTATTATTCACAAATGTGCCTAATTATATTTTTAAATTTATTATTGATCAATTTATCCACTGAAAAAGAGTCTGGAAAGAAATATACATAAACATGGGGAGGTGAGATTATGGATGACTTAATTTTGCTAATGAAAAAAATGAATTTTATAATGAGAAATAAATAACTTTTAAAAGAGAGCTCATTCTATCTATAAATGCAGAAAAGGCTTCTGTCTTAGCTGTAGACAGGGTTCCTTATGGCCTATTTTAAGAACCACTGCCCCGCTTTGCATCTCACAAACACTCTCAGCAACCTTTTATTGGAGCTGCTATGACCTTGTTTACTCAGTCTTACCCCTTAGGTAGCCCTAGGCCTCAAGAGGCTGGCCATCTGGACTGGTCCAGATTCTCCTTGGTAACTGGGTAAGAAATCTGAGCTTCCTCTCCTGGGCAGTCTGTGGACTTTGCTAAGAGGGTTGGAGTTAGGGGTCCTCTGTCAGCTATGAGAGGGGTGTTGCCTCCTGGAGCTTTCTCTTAAGGGAGAGTCTTCTCCCTCTGGGACTCACTCTTTTGTCTCCCTCCACTCGCTGTTGGACTTGGGTCCTGAGAGCAATGCTCAGGTCAATCAAGTTAGGGCTGTTAGTTTTGTGAGAACATGATTTCCTCCTCATCTGGCACATTCTTTCTTTTAGTGTCCTTGAAGTCCACATCATGACTTGCCTAAGCAAAAGCTCCACTTCTATTCAGGTTTCCTGCAAGTCCTTCCCAGCCCTCTTCTGTGATTTCCATTGGCTCAGGGGCACTTCCTTTTCCAAGTCTGGCCAACCGTTTGGCAGAAGTTCCTCAACAGCCAATCCGATATTATAATATAATATTATATAATATATAAATAATATATATTATTTAAAATCATATATACATATATCCTTTTTAATATGACCAGTTTTTCATTCTAAGAAATTCTCAGCCACTAGAAAACTATACATATATTGAAATTCTCTTGAATTTGTAATTTCCTTCCTCAAATTGTTCAAGTGCCCAAGGAGCTGAGCAGAAAAGGCCTCCTAGTTTCACTGCCTGTAGAACTCAGCAGAGCCTCTGCAGACCTTTCCACATGGACACTTCCCCTTTGGGGCACTGGGCCCTGCCTGAACTGTAAAGTCAGGCTCCAGCAGGTTCACTCGACCACAGCTTTGCTCAAGACATCTCCTTCCTGGCTCTTGAAACAGTCAACTCTTCTCTGCTTCTCACTCGCTGTCCCCCTACCTGCTTCTTTTCTGCCCTGATCCCCACCACACTCCCTTCCTTGGGGGTCAGAAGCAAACTCTGCCTCACCTGTTCCCTTCTCCTTCGTTGCCCTGACAATCCACGCAGGCTTCTCTCACTATTTCTTTTCCAGTTTGTTGTTATTCTTGTTTTACTTTTTAAATATAAAACTAATACATACTTATCAAGAAAGAATAGGCAGGGTAAGCCTTAGTTAAGGTTCTAGAGGGCTTGATCTTCCTGGATATTGACTGTTGGCTTGGACTGGCTTAAAAACACAAGAAAAAGAGATCAAAAAATACCCACTCCATCTCTTTAATTGTTCCCCTTCTCCCCCCAAAAAATATTTTCTTAAGGGCAAGAATGAGAAGTGTGACCCTGGCGCTGACGAAGATCCTTTTGAGGTCCATGGAGCAGTGCAATAATCCTCTCGTATGCGTCTGAATTAAATCTTAGAAAATTACAGACACAAAAAATATTAATGAATACTCATTGCAGACAAATTGAAATATAACAAAGTCAAAAGGCAAAAACAAAACCAATCTGCAATCTCATCGGTCTGTCCGTAATAGCACTGCAATGATGCGATGCTTCCAGGCTTTCATGATGCCCAGTGTGGAACACAGGCCACAGGCCATAGGCCCTCATCTGCAATTCCAGAAAGTAAAAACCTCAGGAAACAACAAGGTTTTGTTTGTTTTGTTTTGTTTTGCTTTTGCTTTTGTTTTCTAAGTTTGCAGCAAATTTATTTGGCTGCACGACCTGATCCAAACTGATGTGACACTGTTTATATATAGTCTTTAGTATCCCACTTGGTGTGACTGTTCATGTTTCAATGCAGAAATTTTAATGGGTTTGGTTATGAATTACTGCCTCATACACACTGAGGGTTTTCCATAGTTTTACACCTTCGTAAAATTTGAAAAATTCCAAAGCACATCTGACCCCCAAGGGTCAGAACCGTGGACCTGAACACTTAAAAGAAATGATGATGATGATAATAATGATGCTGTGTAGCATCTACACACTCCAGGTACTGCTAAGCACTTCACATATATCAATTAATTAAATCCTTATATACCCCTATAAGGTAAGTACTATTATCGTCATCACCATTTTATACATGAGGAAAGGGATTATATTGTACCTACTGTTTTATCACTTGCTTTCTGCACTTAATAATATGTCTTGAACATCTTTCTTTTCAGTGAGTATTAATCTACAGCCTTATCTTTAGTGACTGTATGACGTCTTATTGTGTGACTGTGTTATCACTTAGCTACTCTTCTGGTTTTGGACACTTCTGTTTTCGCACCCTTTCCTTTTGATGTATTTCTCCATGAAATTCTTAAGTAGAAACCTGTCATTTGTCCCTCTCAGACCTTTGAGAGGACAGCACATCCCAATGCTTATTGGCCCCTTGAAAGAAAGCCCTTTTTGCCTCTTGACCATCTCCTTTTATATTTTTTATTTTTGTTACTCTAACAGAAATGTGCTAATCCTCTATATGTCCCTGTCCAATTTCCCAGTGTTTGAAAAATCCATTTTGCCACTATTGGTGCAGGATCTGAAATGGCAGATATCTCTCACTTCATGCAACATGGCCTCTTTTATTTCCTGCCCATGACTCCCCTTGGTTCTACAGACCTACTTCCATCTTTGTGTGACTTTGTTTCAGAAGGTTAGCATGTCATTTGTGTAAGGTCTGTATTCCTATCGCCTGATGCTAAATATTTCATCAAATGGGTCCTTTTTAAATGTCTTTTAATCTTGATTCTTTTTCCCGAGTTGCCACTAAAACTGTCTCATGGCACTTGTATGAGTTTCCTGTGGCTGCTGTGACAAATTACCACAAACTTAGTGGCTTAAAACAACAGAAATTTATTCCTTCACAGTTCAGGAGGCGAAAAGTCTGAAATCGAGATGTGGGCAAGGTGTGAATCAAGGTGTAGGCAAAGCCATGACCCCGCTGAAGGCCTGAGGAAGAATCTTTCCTTGCTTCTTCCAGTTTCTGGTGGTTCTGGGTGTTGCTCTTTGACTGCATAACCCAAATCTCTGCCCCTGTTTTCACATGGCCTTCTCTTCTCCCCATGTCTTTCCTCTGTGTCTCTTATGAAGACACTTGTCATTGGGTTTAGGGACCACCCAGATAATCCAAGATAACCTCATCTTGACATTACATCTGCAAAGACTCTTTCCTAATTAGGTCACATTCACAAGTTCCAGGTATCAAGACATGAACACATCTTTGGGGGCGGGGAGGGGCACCACTGAATTTACTATAGCACCACTCTTCCCAAATCTAGGGATTAACTTTTTTTTTTCCTTTCACATAGGTAGAATTGCTTGCTGTCTCACTTGCATCCAAGATAGCCACCCCATTCGGAAATCTTTCAGTTACGTGGAATACATGGAGGTTAAACAATGGGCATGAGAAAAATGGTTTATTTCCTCTATCGATGCATAAAAGAATCCCAGACCAATCCTTTCACATACATTAAATATATTCTCTTTAACAAATTGAGCATTGTTACTTATGCTGAAACTATGGACAATTTTTCTTTATTCCAAGGACCAAAAGTTACATCCCAAGGAAGAAGAAATTTTCTCTTGAGTGCCTAGAATATATTAAGTGGTGTTATATTATCTCATTTAACTCTCATAACAACCCTGAGTCTTAAAGTCCATTTTCTCTACTTCAGAGAATAGAAAACTGAGGCTTAGAGAGGTTAAGTAACTCATAAAAAGTCACACAGTAACTAGCAGATCCAGCTCTGTCAAACCCCACAGCATTTTGATCTTGCCTCTACACCAAACTACCTTTCAGATTTTTATAGAGGAGACAAGTGCAGCACAGAGATAATAAATGACTCAGAGATCACTAATGGTAGAAACAGGACTAGAAGCTTGGTCTCAACTGCCAGTTCATTGTTCTTCCCACCATACCACACTTTACACTCAGAACAGAGTGTGTCATTTGAGCTGACAGAAAGCCTGACTGAACTCAGAAAGAGCCTAAACTTTGGAGCCAGAGCCTGTGTCTAGTCCAGTTCCACTGCCTAGTGGCAGATGCTCCTGGACCAGTCATTTGGCACCTCTGAAGCTAAGCTTCCTCATCTGTAAGATGAGATGATTATGATACCAACCTCTCTGCACTGCTGTGAGAATTAGAGAATGCATGCTAAAGCACATGATATATAGAAAATGTTCCATAAATAGTAGCTGTGATGACCATTTATATTGCAATCCAATCTCTCTTTAAAATTAGAGATTTTTTTATTATAAAAGAAAAAGTAATTCATGCATATGATATATAGCATAAAGGAACACCTCCTGTCTCCCAAAAGATCCCAGTCTTAGTCCCTGGAAGTAGCTATTGTTAACAGTATTTTCTGTATGGTTCCACATATTTTCTATGCATTTGGAAGTATGTATTCACTTGTTACACAAATAGGCAAATAGCCTCATACACGTTCACAGATTGCTTTTTTCACTAAATCATTGTCCCAGTTATGTTCCCCAGATGCAGACTCTGAGACAAACTTTAGTGGACAGAAAGCTTACTAGAGAGTGCTCTTGGGAGTAACATCTGCGGAAGGGAGGGCAGGATCAGGAGTGAGCACAAGGAGAAGCCAAGATGCATGGATAGCTTCAGCCAGTCCTATCAGAGCTCTAGAGTTAAATGAACTGGGTCATGTTGGTCCCAAAGGCCTGGGCCTTAACAAGCCCATTGCTCTAGGTGGGCCAGCCTGGGAAGGGCATGGCCTTGGATAAGGCAGCCCTCTGCAGCTGAGGCCATCTTTGAAGGAGATGATAACTAAAGGCTGTCTGCACTCCCAGATACCACTCCCTACAGCTGGACAAGTCCTTCTGCAGAGGCTTGGGTAGCACATGCCGACGTCTACCTCAATAATATCAGGATGACAGTCAAACAGAGCCCAGAATTTTCCACAAATGCCACCTGAGAACTTTGATGAAATAATGGTATCCGACTGCCGTGGCCTCCTTGTCTAAGAGCTGGAAGACCCAAACTCTGTAGACCCAGTGAGTCTGGCTGTATGGGACTATGTTAACTTTAAATTAGTTTTTTTTGTGAATGTTTACCATCTGAGAACAGTCATCATAGCCTTGTCTTCCCCTTTCAACAACTGAACTTCTGGTTCCTCTTTGGCTGGGATGCATGGTGAAGGGCTGAGGGAGGGCATGCAATTAAGTCTTAAGGCACATTTCTCTGAACAAATAAAAAACAGAAAGTAGCTGAGGATTCCCATTCCATAAAAGACAAGCACAAAGAGTCATTCGCACTGTAACAATGTGCCCTTCCTATCACTTCCCCTTTCCGTGGTCTTCTGGTATTTTTCTTTGTTCAACACTTGTTGAATCAAATCCCAAGATAAGAATCTGAGGGTACTGCCACATTCTCTGAAAAGACAGATGCCACTGCTTTGCCCAGGATATACCCCCAAAGGGGGCTGCTGTGTAACTCGGCATACTCTAGTATTGGCCCCATACCTTTCCTACCCTTTCCTCCTCCCTCCTCCCTCAAACTTAGGTATCCACTCACCCATAGAAAGGCAAAACTTGGGAGGAGGTAGACCAGGCTCCACACTGTGGATGGAGACCTACTGGAAAGCAAGAAATTAATATGTAATCAGTGTTACCAGTGAGAATGTATCACTTCAAAGCATTTTGAATAACAGTTTGGCAGTTTCTTATAAAGTTAAACAAAAACCACATAAACCAGTCATTCTACTCCTAGATAAATGAAAACCCATATTCACACAATTACCTGTACATGAATGTTCATAGCAGCTTTGTTCATAATAGGTCGAGCTAGAGGCAACCCAAACGTCCATCAGATAAAAAATTGTGATATTTTCTTACAATAGAATACTAATCGGCTAAAAAAGGAATAAACTATTGATATATACAAAACATGAATGAATCTCAAAAATATACTGAATCAAAGAAGTCAGACACAAGAGTATGATTCCATTTATATGAAAATCTAGTGAAAGAAAGCAGGTCCATAGTTGCCTGGGGCTAAAGGTGGAAGGGGATTGACTATAAAAGGGCATAAGGGGACTGATGGAAATATTCTATGTCTAAACTATAGCAGTGATTACATGGCTACGTAAAATTATCAAAATTCATTGAAATGTATACTTTAAATGAGTGGATTTCATTAAATGCATATTATTCCTCAAAAAAGTTGAAAAATAAAATATATATGCAATAATATTAAAGAAAATGTGAAAAGTAAATGAGACCAGGAGTTCTGACTTTTCAGCTATTTTAGCTTATTGTAATTTACATTAAACCATGTGATAAATATTAGAAAAGCTGCTAATATAAATCATGCTATTAATAAAGCAGTATAACTCCAAGATCAGCAGGGAAGACTTTGCCCCTGAGCCATCATTGTTCCACTGTTGAGATTTTTCCCATTTTGTTAAAGAGTGGTGGGGAGAAAAGGAGGAAGAAAATTTTTAAGAGAAAGAAAAGTAAAGAACAGTAAAATGAAGAAAATGGGGCACATATGGACACATTCACAAAAAAGGACATGCTACCAAATATTAAGGTACTTGGCTCACTTGGGGTGTGGAGGAAGTTAGGGGTATTACAAGTGATTCTTCCTTTACATGATTCTATATTTTAAAAATGTCAAAATATAATCCAGCAATTCTACTCCTAGGTATATACCCAAGATAAATGAAAACACACGCCAACACAAAAGCTATACACAAATGTTTGTAGCATTATGGATAATAGCTAAAATGCAGAAATTACCAAAATGTCCATCAAGTAATGAATGAATAAACAAAATGTGGTATATCCATTTGGTGGAATATTATTTGGCAATAAAAAAAAAATGAAATACTGATATGTGCTACAACATAGATGGTCTTTAGAAATATTATGCTAAATGAAAGAAGCCAGTCACATATTATACAATTCCATTTATATGAAAAGTCCAAAACAGGCATATTTATGATAAAAATTAGATTAGTGGTTGCCCAGGTTTGGGGGTATAGGGAGAGTAGGGAGTGACAGCTAAGGAGGTTTCTGTTTGGAATAATAAAAATTTTTAGAATTGATTGTGGTGATAAAAGCACATATCTGTGAATACACTAAAAGACATTGAACTGTACATTTGAAATGGGTCAACTGTATGCTATGTGAATTATATCCCAATAAGCTATTAATAAAAACTTTCAAAAGAGCATGTATTACTTTTATACCAATTAAAAATTAGTCTGTTAAATGTACATATTACCACATATATATTTGTTATATATTAGAGATTTGCCCCCCAAATATCCAAACTATTATAATAGGACTCTGCCTTGAGTTCCCTGGATAATCACTCTTATAAATGGGTAGGTCATCTAATGAAAGAGGAAGGGAACACAATGTAGTACTGGCAAAAAGGAAAGAAAAAGAAAAGCAAAGTATAGCAGTGAACAAAATGGAGAATCCAGAAATAGACTCAGTTAAATATAAACTCATTATATCGTATTGTAAGGTTTTTAAAACTCTGGGCTGAGGACACTTTCTTTGATGAATAATGTTGGGATAATTAGACAGTAATTTGGGGAGGAAATTAAATCAGATCCATATCTTATGACATATTGCAAAAAGATACTTCAGATTGAAATATTAAATATAAAAATCATATTAATTATAATAAAAAAGAAATGAGAATGAAGTATTTACCAACTCTGCAGAGGATTGGTAACTTTCTCAATTCTAAATGCAATAGAAAAGTATCACTAAAGCCAGACACCCAAAAACATCAATTTTTTCATTCCTGTGCTTTGAGAACTAAACAAAATTAAAGTGCCATCAGATTAAAATATGTTTATTTTAAAAATGACAGGAGATTAATAGAAAGGCCTCCTTCTAGCAATGAAAAAAAAGAAAATAGAACCCGGTTGGTATATAAAGAAAATGAACAGACAATTTGCACCGAGGGACTAATAGTAAATAGACATATGTAATTGACAGTAATCAAAGAAATGCAAATTAAAGCAGCTACATTCTGAATGTTTCCACTACTGTGTTAACCTACATGGTTGCCTTGGATTCTGGACACTTACTTGCTTCAGCAAATAGGCCTACTTTCCCCTCCTCTCACTTGTGCGGAGCTACATCAGTACGCAAATACTACAATACCCTCATGAGCTACACAAGGTTAAAATTACCTCCCATTTATTCTCCTTTGTTTCCCACTTTCGTGCCCCATATCTTTTCTGGAAAAAAGAAGTTAGTAAACATATGTAAAAACATACTCCTTTTTTTAAATAAGCAAGTTATAAATCTATAAAGAATTCTCCTTTTTTTAAATAAGCAAGTTATAAATCTATAAAGAATACATAAATGAACTTTATAACCTATGAGCTGCCAGGTATCTCAATTCCTTCATACATCATTTAACAGGCCTATTAAGATGCTGTGATGGGAGAGACATATCCCAACACAGCTTTCCCTAACTCCCAGACTTTGCCTTGTGTTCCTCCCAAGAACCCTGCCATTGTCCCTGCTCAGCATTATTCCATGAATCCCTCTCCTTCCTTCTGTTTTGTGGTTCCCACAAATTTGCCTCTCACAACATGGGCAATGCCTCTCTGAGACCCTTCAAGCCCCTCGTTTGACTCTTGACACACAGCCCCCCTCCCTCTTATAAAAAAGATATTCATTGTTTTATTTTTAAAGCAAAGCTATTAAATTAGCCAAAAAACAAAAATAATTTAAATATTTGATGCTAGTGCACTGGTACAATCTCAAACCACTAATAGAAGTGGGAAATGAAACAAGGCTATAAAATTGTACATTGTTTTTGAGTCTATAAATGTGTGTGATATTCATTATACTAATAATTATAATGGCAAAAAAAATGGTGCTTTCTAAATGTATAGCAACAGGAAAAGAGTTAAATTGTGAATCTTTCACCTTGCAAAGACAGATTGGAATAAGAATGGACTCCTATCCCAATTTGTCAGCTTGCCAGTGACCTATCATTTGAGTGGAAAAAAAAAAAGATAAACTGAGCCTATTAGAGTCTCTCTCTCACAGACTAAGCTATACCTATTGCAAGTTGAGCGCAGGTATTAGAGCTAGAATACCATCTAGACCGGTGATTTTCTAATGTGTATGAGAATCACTTAAAGGACTTGTTAAAATACAGATTTCTGGGCCCCATCAGAGTTTCTGATTCAGTAGATCTCCAGTGGGGCCCCAAAATTTGCATTTCTAACAAATTCCCAAATCATTCTGATGCTACTGGCCCAGGGATCACACTTCAAAAACCACTGATCAAGACATTGCCAAGGTGCAACTATTTCTGAACCAAGGGCAAATGGCAGATGTGGAGAAGGGAGAAGGATGAGGAAGACCACAGAGGGAAGTTGAAACCAGACTTGGGTCCTGACTACTTTCCAGTTCCCCTGAGTCCCGCTGTATGTGGGTTCCTGATTTTAGATTCTATGTGACCTCTCCATATTCTCATACTAAAGTTCCCTTCATTTAACTTAACTTGAGTGAGTCTCTTTGCAATGTAAAAAGCCTGCCTAGAAAACAGTTGAAAGAATATTATATCTTATATCCTCCAATGGAGATACACTATTAGCCCCAACTCCATTCCAATCCACCTGCTGGGTAACAAAATACAGATTGGTCTGTATTTTCCATATCTTCCTCTAAGCTCCACATACACGTATATGCAAAGGTTTTTTCTGTTTCTTTTATAAAAATTAAATTATTCTGAGTTAGGATTCAAATTCTACTTCTGTAATAGGCTTAAATAAGCTGGAAGTTTACTTCTCTCTTGCATAACAGTCCCGAGGCAGGTGACCCAAAAGTGACAGGGTTGTTCTGTTCTCTGAGGTCATCTTGGAATCTAAGCTCCTTCTACCTAGTAGCTCTACCATCCCGGGGGTGCCTCAAACACATTTTCCAGAGTGGTTCACACCATGTCTACATTACAGTCAACAGGAAGGAGAAAGGGTCGGGGCAGGGAGGGCATTCCTTCCCTTTAATCATTTCCACTTGGCCATAATTTAGAACCATGCAAACAACTCACTGCAATGAAAGCTTGGAAATAGAGTCTTTAGTGAGTCAGTCATGTGCCTAGTTAAAATATGGAGATTCTTGGGGGCAAAAAGAAAATCAGGAGAGATATTTAGTAATCTCTGCCCCACAGACTATATACAATGCTCTGTAATTTACTTATTTCATAATATCCCTCCGAGTCAATAAATATAGAGCCAATATGGTTAATAACTGCCTAATATCTCATTGTATAGTTATAATTTATTCAACTCTTCCCGTATGGGTAGACATTTAGGTTAAGTTCGTCTTTGTATATCCATAAAGTTTCTTCAGTAAACATGCTTGTTCATAGATCCTTGTTTCCTAGAACTTTTGTTTCTGTAGAATGAATTGCCCAAAATCAGTCAACGAATATGTGCGTTTTAAATTTTTCTATATATTGCCAATTTACTTTTCCAAAAGGCTATAATAATGTTATGCATTTACCAGCAGTGAATGAAAGACCCCATTTCCTCATATTATCATTAATGCTATTATTTTTTGCCCAGACGAATGAGTGAGAAATTCTACTTCATTGTTACTTAAATTTGAATTTCTCTGGATATAAGTGAAGTTGAAGGTACTGTCATCTTTATTGATAATTTTCATTTCCTCTTCTGCATATTGCTGGTTTGTATATGTATCCATTCAGATCCCAGCAGGAGACAAAATTCATCCCAGATGGTTCAGATGAAGGGATTGTAATGAAGGCACTACTTATAGAGCTGGGGGCAGGACTAAGGTAGTAAATAAAAGATGAGAAGCTGGTGAGGACATCCAGTAATGAAACAGGAGGAAGCTGTTGCTGCCTCCTAAGGCTGA
>NW_011889019.1:1309820-1311122 GCF_000151845.1 Pteropus vampyrus
TTATCTAAAGTTTATATTCTCATGTTTATGGAGTTGCTTAAGACAATCTCCACCTTCACCTCCAAGGTTTAATAAATAGTTTCCTATATTATCCTCTAAAGTTTTCTTTTTTAAACTTTTGCATCTTTAGGTCCCGTTCAAGTTTATTTTTGTACTGATCATGAAGTAAAGTCTTGCTTTATTTTCTTCCGGATGAAGAGCCAATTATGCCAGCCATTTAAATCATACTTTCTCCACTGAAATAAAACAACTTTGTCATATAAGCTTAGAATATATACTTAGATTGAATTCTGAGACTACTGTACCACCCCTTCACAGGCTTGAGTGGATGGTGTGCTGGGTAATATGATACAAAAGCATTAAAAAAATCTTTAAGGAAGAATCAAAGTCTGGAAAGTGAGAGCAAGAATGGCTAAGAGATTCCTGAAAAAAATTTCAAGTAGAGACAAGACGTACTAGATGCTAAAAATTTCTATAACATTGTTCTAATCAAAAGAGTATGTTACTGTACCAAGAATAGATAATTAAATCAATACAAATTGAACTGGAAAACTTTCAGCTAGATTCTCCTAGTCTAATATGGTAGCTATTTTTAGTTCTTTATTTTATCTTCCACCTTTATTTGTATATCTCAAAAGTCAGCCTCTCGATTATCCCAAATTCATCAGGATTCCTAGAGATTTTTTTTAGTAGACAAAGACTTTTAATATATATACATTTTTTAATTACAGTTGGCATAAGATATTATATTAGTTTCAGGTGTACAACATAATTATTAGACATTTATACAACCTACAAAGTGATCAAACCAATAAATCTAGTGCCCATCCAACGCCATACATAGTTATTACAATACTATTGACTATATTTCGTATGCTGTACTTTACATCCCCATGACTATTTTGTAACTACCAAATCCTCTCCCCACTTTATCTTCTCTCAACTGCCCTCAATCCTACAACCATCAAAACGTTCTCTGTATCTATGAGCTTGTTTCTATTTTGTTTATCCTGTTCTCTAGATTCCCCATATAAGTGAAATCATATGACATTTTTCTTTATCTGTCTGACTTACTTCATTCAGTACAACATCCATATTGTTGCAGATGGCAAGATTTCATTCTTTTTATGGCTAATATTCCATTGTATATATATACCACTTCTTTATCCATTCATCCATTAATAGACTCCCAGGTTTCCTCCATATCTCGACTATTGTAAATAATGCTGCAACAAACATGGATTCACATGTCCCTTCAAAGTAGTGTTTTGGGTTTCTTTGGATAAATATCCAGAAGTGGGA
>NW_011889019.1:1312402-1313513 GCF_000151845.1 Pteropus vampyrus
TCGACTATTGTAAATAATGCTGCAACAAACATGGATTCACATGTCCCTTCAAAGTAGTGTTTTGGGTTTCTTTGGATAAATATCCAGAAGTGGGATTACTGGATCCTTCTTTGTCTATTATTATAGCCTTGGTTTTAAAGTCTATTTGTCTGGTATAAGTATTGCTACCCCAGCTTTTTTGTTTCCATTTTCATGAAATATATTTTTCCATCCCTTTACTTTCAGTCTGTGTGTGTCTTTTGGTCTAAAGTGAGTTTCTTGTAGGCAGCATATGTAAGGGTCTTGTTTTCTTATCCATTCAGCCACCTTATGTTTTTTGATTGAAGCATTTAATCCATTTACATTTAAAGTAATTGATAATAGATATGTAGTTATTGCCATTTTATTATTCATATTTTGATCTTTTTTTTCTTTTTTCTTCTTAAAGAAGTCCCTCCAACATTTCCTGTAATACTGGTGGTGGTGATGAACTCCTTTAGCTTTATCTTGTCTGGGAAGCTCTTCATCTGTCCTTCAATTCTAAATGATAGCTTTGCTAGGTAATCTTGGTTGTAGGTCCTTGCTTTTCACCACCTTGAGTATTTCCTGTGGATCCCTTCTGGCCTGCAACATTTCTGTTAAGAAATCAGCTGACAGTCTTATAAGAGCTCCCTTGTAGGTAACTAATTGCTTTTCTCTTGCTGTTTTCAAGATTCTCTCTTTGTCCTTAGCTTTTGGCATTTAAATTATGATCCGTCTTAGTGTGGGCCTCTTTGGGTTCATTTTGCTTGGGACTCTCTGTACTTCCTTGGCTTGTATGTCTATTTCCTTTGACAGGTCAGTAAAGTTTTCCGTCATTATTTCTTCAAATAGGTCTTCAATTCTTTTCTCTCTCTCTTCTCCTTCTGGTACCCTTATGACGTGAATGTTGGTACACTTGATGTTGTCCCAGAAGCCCCTTACACTACCTCATATTCTTAGATTCTTTTTTGTTTTCCTTCTTTTTCTTTCCTTTTTTTTTTTTTTTTTGGCTTCAGCAAAAATTTGTGGAAATGGCGATGCTTCCCGTGGTAAGAATTTATACATTAAGCAGTAAGATTTGCCTTTCACTCTACATGATCCACTTCTGCAG
>NW_011889019.1:1313978-1334727 GCF_000151845.1 Pteropus vampyrus
TCCTATAGTATGCTGATTGTTACTGGTCTTACTTGGAAATAAAATAGGAGCCCTTCTTTGGCTTTAACAGCAGAGAGCGAGGAAAACTGGCTGTACCTCAGAAACAGGCATAAGTGGGAGAAACAAAGGTGAATGTTTTCAGAGAAGGCTTTGCTTCTACACACAACACTTTTCTACTGATAACATCAGGGGACTAATTCAGAACAGGAGCTAATTTATTGGTGAGGAAGTCTTTCTACCACAATTCTATGACTCACATATTTGGGAGGGGACAATATGAAAGCAAAAATGTTCTCCTATTTAAATGGAGAACCTGAGACCTGGAGATGACCCCTGGATGATTCATAATATCTTCAGTAGGATGGTTTATCTGTGATGTAGCTCATGGTCATTATTCTAAGAAGCCACAGCCTCCTGAGAACTGTATGAACAGTAGTTCTCTGACTACTGGCTGGTCTCAGATGGTATTTAAAAAGCACATGCCATGTTCACCAGGCTGAGAAGGTACCATCCATCACCATGACTCTTGTGGGATCACACAAATCAACCAAAGTTACCCAGTGGGGCTTGATGACTTGGACAACTGCAGCCTGCACTTGGAATGTGTTGTAAGCAGCATTACCAAAACAGTGGTTAAACTTAACTATCTGGGTCAAGAGGAGGTAAGCCAGCCAGCATAACATACTAATGGGGCAGGACAACCAGAATTTCCACATAATTGATGGGGAAGAAGCCTGACTGGACATGAAGCACTCCTCATACCACTTCTCACCAATCTGGTTAGTGAATGTAATGACATCACCCTCTTTAAAGCCCAATTCCCCTTCATTTTCAGGTTCAAAGTCATACAGAGCTTGGCAGCAGGGTTGATCCATTGGGGCACCTGAAAGTTTGGGAGTACCTGTGTGGGGAGGCCACCTTTGGGCTGAGTACTCTCTCCAGCTGGAAACTCCAGGCTTTAGGCTGTTTAGGCTGATATTCCCTTCTAGACTAAGATGAGGCTTATTCTTTCTTCCAATATGAAGGTTACTTGCTGCAGAATCTGGACTGCCTGCTTTTGGTACTCTAGCTGGGCTTGAACAAGAGCAGAGAGCTGGCTCACGTGTTCAAAATCCATCTCCAAGAGATTGAACATGCTTTACTCAGTAATTTCTTTAGAGTCATCAAATTTCTCCAGAGCTTGACAGAGCTCTTCGTCTAGAATCTAGCCTTGTTGTTTCTTCTTATAATTCAAGTCCAAGTGTCGACTCTCCAACTTCTTTAGATGATGCTGAATTTCCCTTGGATCCTTGTCATGAAGATCCTGAAAACCTCAACAAAGTTCTACTTCACTTCCATATCCAAGAGTCTTTCACCTCTGAGAGCTCCTGCATGGCCTCTCCCACCTTGCCAAGTAATGGGCCAAAGCTGCAATCATTTCCAAACTCTGTGAGCATGGCCTCTGTGAGCAGTGCTTCATCCTGAGAATTGCCTGGCCCTTTCTCCTGGCCATGGCTTTTTGACATGGTGCTGATCATGCTCAGTTTAGCTCTGGAAGTAGGATTTGGTTCAATGGTTTTAGTCATTATTTCCATCATAGCCTTGCTAGTGACATCCACTTCCCTCTTCATTTCCTTGAAGTCATCACCTAGCTTGGTTCTTTCAGCTCCTCTAACTTTCTCACTCATTTTCTGAGTGGCTTTATGTAATTGTTTCTTGAGCCTGGCCACTGACATGGTGCAGGAGGACATGTGAATGGGATGGCTGCAAGTGCAGGAAGGAGGTGACAGCAGAGAGGGGCAGGAGGGCCAAGCTGGATGGCACATTCGCAGGGTCGTTACTTGTCATGCTGCTGCTGGGGTTGTTGGATTCTTCTTCCTTGTGCTGTTCTGACTGGGTGTTTTCTGCTACCTTATCTTCTAAATTGCTGATTCAGTCCTCTGTTCCATCTAAGATACTATTGATTCCCTCTAACGTATTCTTTGTTTCAGTTATTGTATTTCTCATTTCTGAATGGTTCTTTTTATTTTCTATCTCCATTTTTATGTTTTCTATCTCTTTGTTCAAGTTCTCACTGAGTTCATCTACACCTCCCCTAAGTTCATTGAGCATCCTTAAAACCAGTTTTTGAATGCTGCATCTAGTAGATTGCTTGTCTTCATTTTGTTTAGTTCTTTTTCTAGAGCTTTGTTCTATTCTTTCAGTTGGAACATGTTTCTTCGTCTCCCCATTTTGACATCCTTCCTGTATTTGTTTCTATGTATTATATAGGGCTGTTATGTCTCCTGGCCTTAGTAGAGTGGCCTTATGGAATAAGTGTCCTGTGGGGCCCTATGGTGCAGTTCTCCTGGTCACCTGAGCCAAGTGTACCCTCCTGTTGTAGTTAAGCCTTGGTTGCTGTCTGCACATCAGTGGCAGGACTGACCTTTAGGCTGATTGGTTATGAGGACTGGCCAGTGAGGGACTGACCTTATGGAGCAGGATTCACTTTAGCAGGACTCTGGTGTCTGCCCAGTCTGCCCTTTGAGTGTGTCGTCCTTGGATGCAGCCCTATGTGGTGCTCCAGCTTGGTCTGAAGCTGGCCACTGGACATGCTGGCCCTGGGACTTCCTGGGAGGGGCTCCACCAAAAGTCAAATTCAGCCATAGCCTGTGCCCTGCCCAGGGCCACCTGGCAAGAGTCAGCAAGCAATCTGCAGATGTCTTCCATGTGTGCTGAGCTTAGAAGTATCTTGAGAGGCCAAACCACTGAGGCCAGCTGCTGCTAGTGCCAGGCTAGGGCTGCTCAGCAAGAGGTACAGGGCATGCCAAGGCCAGATGAGGTTTATTTGGGGTTTGTGAACCTTTGAGAGATTTTAGGGAAGTCCATAGCATGAGCCAAGACAGGCCATTTGTATGGAAAAGCCACTAGAAACAACTTGGGTGGACCCCAAAGTTGAGTGAGACAGGGCCTCAGGGAATTATTTGGGTGAGGCAAACTGTGTTAGCCAGGTTGATGGAGACTCAGATATGGCAGCCACCTGTGTTCGCATGCTGGTATGGGAGAGGGCGGAAAAAAGGAACAATGGCATCTGCTAGCACTTCTGTCTGGGAGAAAGCTGTGCCTCTAGCCGTGGCCCTGAAGCCAGACAGTTCAGTTCCTCTCCTAGGTTTCTGATATCTTTCAAGCCAATGCCCCAGCACTCAAACTTAGAGCGAGTGTGTCTGTCAGCAAGTAAGTCCACGTGTAAGCCCTTAACAGAAATGGCTGCAACTCGAGCCACCTCCATTTCTCTCAGCTGCAGTCTCCACTGATATTCACAACCAAAAGTTGTGGGGATTTCTCGTCTTGGCACTGAAGCTCTGGGCTGGGGAGCCCAGTATAGGGCTGAGACCCCTCATTTTTCCGGGGGGACCTCTGCAGTGGAGATATCACATCCATTCTCATCAGCCACACATGGGTAGGGCAGGGACCCTCGCTCCTCAGATAGGACCTCCACAACCATCACACATGGATGTGGGGCCAGGCTGTTCCAGTCTCTGACCCTCCAATCAGTCTCATGTGGCTTCTACATTTCCTTAGTTATAGGACTTTTGTTCAGCTAGACTTCAGGTGATTCTTAGTGATCGCTGTTTTGTAGTTTAGTTGTAATTCTGATGTGGTCATGAGAGGAGGCAAGCACAGCATTTACCTACTCTGCCATCTTGACAAGACCATCAGATTCAGTTATTTATTAATATGATTAATATGGTTAAATATACTTCATATGGTCAATATTCTTAATATGGTTAAAGATCTAAAAGACAATACTCACAATTTTGGCTGAACACTGTAAACTGTAAAGAAAGAATCAATGGAAAATCTATATCACAAAAGTATAACAATTGTCACAATGAGACCATTTTACTTACACACATTAGGATGGCTATTATCAAAAACACAGAAAATAACAAGTGTTGGCAAAGATGTGGAGAAATTGGACACTTTGTACATTGCTAGTGGGAATATAAAATAGTATGACCACTGTGGTAATTTCTCGGAAAATTTAACAGAATTTCCATACTTCTGAGTACATATACAAATGAATCAAAAGCATGGACCCAAGCAGATACTTGTACACCAGTGTTCATAACAGTGTTATTCACAATAGCCAAAGAGTAGAAACAACCCAAGTGTCCATTGACAGATGAGTAGATAAACAAAATGTTATATATACCTACAATGGTATTTTATTCATCTTTAAAAAGGAAGGACATTCTGACACATGCCTCAATATGGATGAAACAAAGACATTATGCTAAGTGAAATAAACCAGATACAAAAGGACAAATACTGCATGATTCTACTTATATGAGGGACCGAGAATCATCAAATCTGTAGAGACAGAAAGTACAACATGGTCATGTTTTGAGAGCAGGGGAGCAGAATGGGGAGTTAGGGTTTAATGGGTACAGCATTTCAGCTGGGGAAGATGAAATATTCTGGAGATGGATGATGGTGATGGTTGCACAACAGTATGAATGTAGTTAATATCATTGAACTGTATACTTAAAATAGTTAAAATGGTAAAACTTGTGTTATGTATATTTTATCACAATAAAAAAGTATAATACAAATTCTAAACTTGGTGGATAGGTTTTACAGTTTATTAGACACAGCTGAATCAACCAGTGAATGGAGGATGGGTCAGAAGAAAATTTCCAGAATGAATCACCGAGAAACAGAAGTCATCCCTGATACACCATCCTAGAATAATATAGAATTTATGCTCTAGTCTCTAGCACTGGTTTTACCAGGGGTATTCTAGGGCTTCCCCTTTTATTGAAGAATTTAGGCTTAATATGAGGTAGATTAAGTGTTTACCCATAGGAAAAGGGATGCCAATTTTGAGATAGGCACCTGTGTGCATGGTTTCACTTAATTACCCCAACAATTCTAGGAAATGGGAGCTGTAAAATCTCCCATTTTACAAGATAGATAATCAAGATAAGTGGCTTTCCAAAGGCCACACATGCAAAAGCTAGGGTTAAACACAGGTAAATCCAGCTCTGAGCCTCTGTTCTCTCTACTACAGAAGACTGCTCCTCAAATGTTTATTCACTCATTCATTCAATAAATGATTCTTGTGTACTTTTTTTTATAAGTCAAGACTGTTCTAGGAGTTATTGTTACAGTGGTGAACAAAACAGATATGGTATCTACCCTCAAGCGGCTTGCATGCTAGGGGTGGAAGACATACAATGAACAAATAATCAAAATATAAGGTGGAAAAGATTGATAGGGGAATGTGTATACTATTTCATATGGAGTGATCAGGAAATACACCCTCGATAAGGTGACATTTGAGCAGAAACTTTGAAGAAAATGAGGGCATGAATCTTGTGGATTTTTTCAGGGAAAGCTTTTGGAAACAAAAGAGTAACAAAAGCAAGACTCTAAAGAGGTAGCTTGCTTGAAATGTTTGAGAAATTGGGGAGGAGAGTATGGTTAAGGGTGAGAGAGGGAGTAGAAATTGATGGCAATAAATTCAGAGATGTAGTAGGCAAGACAGAGAAACAGATTCCATAAGGTCTTCTAGACCATATGTATTGGTTTCCTCTTGCTGCTGTAACAAACAAAAAACCCCACAAACCTAGTGACTCAAGACAAAAACTCACTATCTCACAATTCTGGAGGTCAGAAGTCTGAAATGGGTTTTACTAGGCTAAAATCAAGGTGTTAGCAGGGCTGCATTCCTCCTGGAGGCTCTAGGGGAGAATTTATTTCATTTTCCAGCTACTAGAGGTTGTCTGTATCCCCTGACCCATGGCCACTTCCTTTATCTTCAAAGCCAGTATCATGGAATCTTTAAATCTCTCAGTTTCTCTCTCTCGGTTTCTCTCTCTCTCACCCCTTTCTCTCTCTCCTTCCTTCCCTCTCTCATTACTGCTTCTATTGTGACATTTCTTTCTCTGACTCTCCCACCTCCTTCTATATCTTGGAAAGACACTTGTGATTACATCGGGCCCACCAGACAATCTAGGATCATCTCTCTATTTCAAGATCCCTAACTTAATCACATCTGCAAAGTCTCTTTTGCCATGTAAGTAATATATTCACAGGTTCTGGGGATTAGGATATGGACATCTTTGGGAAGCTATTATTCTGTCTACCACATCATGGAAAAAAACTTTAGATTTTACTCTGAGTAGAAAGTTATTGGAGGGTTCTGAGAGGAAAAGTACTGCATATAATTTTATTTACTTTGAAAATTTTCAAAGGAAGTAGTCATTACAAGTACCAGATACATTGTTAGTATATTTGAGTGAATGTAGAAGACTGGTGAATTTATCACTAGTTCCCACTTAATGACCAGCCCTCTCTCCATGATTCAATGTTCAGACTTCAGAAGCACAGTGAATAGGGGATGGGGAAAGAAAACAACAAAGCAATTTCCTCTAGTGCCTCCTCTTCTCCCCTGACCCGGTTTGCTGTTAATGTATTTCAATTTCAGTATATGTCTCACTGTACACAGAAGAAAACAAAACCAAAACAAAACCTTCACATAGCAAAGAGAGATGAAGAAACTGAACTGTGACATTTCTGCCACAGAAGTGGAATCTAAACAGGTTTCTTTTGTTTGTGAGCTAGTACTGCTTAAAAACATACTTTCCAAAGTTTTCCAGCAAAAGGAAGAATGAAAGAGAATGTTTAGTGTAAACATTGTATATATAAAGTTTTATATAAGAGTGTTTGGATTTGCTCTATGACATTGGGTATAAGAAATCTCACACTTATTTTTTAATCAAATTAAACCAGTTCAATCCTCAGTCTCTCCCATGGTTGATAGAAACTCGCCCTCCATTATTTTAGGAGGTCTCTATAGCCCCACACACAAGAGCCCAGAGGGCTTATAGGCACCACCAAAGACACTCCCCCACCTGCATCATGGTTTCTAGTCCAGACAACTGTAATCTATTCAAGAACGGGCCACTTCATTGGTGATGTCTATTCACTCCCAGCTAAACTTACTATGGTTCCCTAAGCTGGAGTGCTCAGGCTGCCACGCGGCTACCATATCAGTTATCTATTGCTGCAGAACAAACTACCCCAACAAGTAATGGCTTAGAAGAAGGCCAGGAATTTGGGCAGAGTTAAGCAAGATCAAGTCACCTCCATTTCATGCGGGGAATGCTGGGCTCACTCCCGTGGCTACAGTCAGCTGTGGCTGAGCATGAAGATCCAAGAAAGCCTCTTGCCCATATCAGCTTAGAGACAAATTCACCTTGATTCTGTCCACATGGCCTCTCTCTCTAGCAGGATGGCCTAGACCTCTTTATAGGCTGGCTGGGATCTCCAAGCAGAAGCAGAAGCTACGAGGCCTCTTCAGGCCTATGCTCAGTTCTTTCCATGCACGCTATTGGTCAAGGCAAATCATAAGCCCAGCCTAGATTCACAGGTCAGGGAAAGAGACTCTACTTCTTGAAGGGAGGAGTGGCAAAGTCAACTGCCAAAGGTTATGGCCAGACTGAGAGTGATCCATTGGGGACTATTTTTAACATTATACTACAGCCCCCTCCCAAGATGCAGAGTTGCCCCTCTAACCCACCAGTGTCTGGGAATCCCCTTAAAGAGGGACTTTACCTCCTCCCACCTCTGCTATGATCCAGCTTAACTCTGTGGACCTGCCAAGCTCTGCCAAAGACCTAGCTGAGGTGAGGGTCCTTCCCCTAAAACACACACACACACACACACACACACACCTCTTAACTGCCTCTCCAACCTTGAAATGGGCCCTGAATAGAAGAATGAAAAGTCTCCTTTGCCCAAAGGAAAGGGAAAAAGAGGAAGGCTGAAAAGAAGAGGCTACAGGATGTCGATGCCACCATGAGGGGCCACATCTCTGCAAAGTTCGGCATGGTATTGGTCACCGGGACCACCTCACCTGTCTCTGGGTACCCAGTCAGTTGTAATGCTAATGCTGGAAAGCAACGTGAAGTGCGATGACAGTCTCCACAGGTCCTAGACTTCAGTCTGATTCCCCTCAGAGGGTTTCTGTGAGAGACAAGCTGCTTTTAAAGAAGTAGCCGGACTTGAAGTTAATTTATCTTGTACATGTAAAGTGCCTTTTCCTTACCCAAAAGAGTTTCACTGCTCTTTTGAAGATGAAGTGTTCAATGAAATTTGTAGGTTGGTGATGAGAAACCTGCCACAAACTGTGATTGGACGCAAATTCTCCTAGTTTCTTCCTCAAATGTTGGTCCTGCCACCAACATTTGCAATCCTTTGATGCTAGACCTGGATGATTAATTAAAAAAAAAAAAGCAAAGAGCCATTTCTCACAGGCTGACCAGAGGAACTGGCTGGAATCAGGATGGGGAGCTTAGTGTTTCTGTACTGGCCATGAGATTGTGAGTTAGCTAGCAGGCATTGCCTGACTCTTGCTTACTGGAAGGACAGGAGAAATACATTGGGAATCAGCTTAGACAACATCTGATGCCACTTAAACTGTACCTCTGGCCTTCTGAGTTTGCTATTGTTCCACTATCTGGAGGGTAAGCATCCCAGATCTTGGAGGACCAGGAATCAGCAGTGGAATACAGCCACACTTGGTCGGGTTAACAGAATTCTGAGGAAGAACATTGAAAAGAGGCAAATGGATTTACCCCAGTGTTAAGACATTTGAATCAGTGAAATCAAATGCAAAAATAACTGTTAAAATTAGCAGGGGAATAAAAGAGGTGACAGAACTTATGTTTTTACCGTTATTTATAACTAATATATTTTAAAACTATGTACCAGATATTTACTAAAAGCACATAAGGCTATCTTTGTGGATCATCAGTAATAGAATCCTTACACAACATTATGAACTTGAAAAATTGTAACTATGTGAGGTGATGGATGTGTTAACTAACCTATTGTGTGGTAATCATTTTGCAATATGTATATATATATATAAAAATCACTAGGTAGTACACCTTAAACATACACAATGCTTTATGTCAATTATGTCTCAATAATGCTGGGAAAAAGAAGGAACTTCTGCTTCTAGGTATTATAGTTTATATCAGACTGCTAAAGAACAAAATTCAACTGAGTAAATTTGAAGATATAATTGGCTATATAAGTGATTCATGAATCAGACAGCAATCCATCTACCAACTAGAAGAGCACTCTGTGGGGACCGTGCAAAATAGGTTTCATAGAGGGTGTGGCAGGGGAGTTATTAGCAAAAGAAAAAAAAAAAAGGTTTATTTTTAGGCCAGGTCCTCTACTTTCGGGAATGGGAAGGGAATGGCAGGAGTTTTTCATACAGATTACCTCACTAATATGGATCGAGAAATTCCAGACTGATTGGTTTAAAATTCCACTCCTGGGAGAGGCTGAAACTGCTACTAGGTTAATTTTTAAGTTTTGGTTTGTGGACATGACCTGTCGTTTCCTTTTTTTTTTTTTTTTAACAAGACTAAATGTCACACTGAGAATAACAATAAACATCAGATTAACAACAACAACAACAACAAAAATATGAACTGAGCACTATTGCAAAGTTCATTTTACAGTTGAGGAAAATAGCATTCAGAGAGATCAAGTGATTTGCCCAAGATCATGCAGCTGGCAGGTAGTAGGACAAGAATTCCAACCCAGGTAGCATGGAACCCAGAACCTGCTTGCTTATTTTCTGCTGTGCCCAGCTGCTTCTTAAAAAGGTATTGTTGGTGTTAGGCTACCCATGGTCTTTCTTTAAAAGAACAGTCTTTTATTCTAGTATTATGTCTTTTATACTTTTTTATTTATTGTTGTTAAAGGTCCTTTTTAAAAGTAATGATCATGATATTAAAGGTTATTTTCTAATTAATCCTTACTTAATAAATTTGAAATGACTCAATTTTAAGAAATGTGTTTCCTTTAATTTATTGTTCTGTGAAACCCCAAAGTCTGAGAATCAGTGACCTAGAATTTAGGATGTAAAGAATGCAGAGAATATGAAAACAAAATTAGGACTTCACACACCCAAGTGTCAGAGTCGAAGAAGGGAGTGCCCAGTGGAAAGTACAGGTCTCGGTAATGGTCTCACTTCCATGCTTCTGAGCTCATCTTGAATGTGACAAGGAGGAAAAAGCAGACTCATAAACCCAGTGTTTACTCCATAGCCAGTTTTAAAGATCCTGGTGTACAATTGAGAGTTTAAGCTATGGTAGGCCACCCTTGTTTGTGGGTTCAGACCAGGCCTCGGTAGAGAGGAGCCACTGGGGCAGATGCTGAAAACCTGGTTCCTTCTATCTAAACCAAACAGAAGATTCCAGATGGAATTCTGTTATTCAGTCTGGTTTACTCAATTTGGTTAAGGAACAAATGATACCCCAGGTAACAGAAAACAGGTGAAAAGAGCACCATTGAACTTGAAAATTTGTGCTTAGCTTTAATTCACATAGGGACTCTTATTTGTCTTAACACTGTGGCCACTGAGCACAAGTTTATTGTGCAAATTTGCAAAAATAAAACCACAGCCTCCTTAGCGTAAGGGCTGTGGAGGTTTTTCAAATTGTTCAAGTTCCTAAGAATAGGATATTATTTTGTAAATTACCACTTTGATTGCCCAAAATGCACTCTGCTGAACTAAAGTCAAAGTAATTCTCCAAGTGCCTGCACAATTCTATGCCAAGCGTTTCCAATAACTCATAACCCACTCTATAGGTAGAATTTAAAAGCAATTCTATCTTCTTGCAAACTAGAAAATATTTCTGAAAATGTTTCCAGAAAAGGCCATCAGTTAAAAGCTTTTTATAAAAATAGTCACAGGGATGTAAAGTACAACATAGGAAATATAGGCAACAATACTGTAATAACTATGTATGGTGTCATGTGGGTATTAGACTTATCAGGTAATCACTTCTTAAGGTATATAAATGTCTCATCACTACGTTACATACCTGAAACTAATATAATGTTATATATCAACTATAATTGGGAAATAAATTAATTTTTTAAAATAACCAAAAAAAGAAAAAATAAAAGTGATTTAATTTACCACTAACTAGTAAATTGATAATTGATGCATACAATTTAACAGTATATATTATAGCAGTGGTTCTCCAACTTTAACCTTTATCAGAATCACTTGGGAAGACCATTTAACCAAAAACTGATGGGCCCTATTCTAAGACTTTTGGATTCTGTAGGTCTAGGAGAGTATATGAGAATTTCCATTTTTAACAAGTTCTTAGTTGATACTGAGACTGCTGGGGAAACACAAATTGACTGTGTTATAGGGATGTGGAAATATTAGCTATTAGGCTAACTATACAATGGATAAATTCTGCTTTATCAAAATTTATCTCTGGCCTGCAAAATAAACCAAGGTTATCAATAGGGTTTTTCTTTGAGGCTAGTAATTGTCAAGGGTGCTAAGGGTGGGGGAAGATTCCAACAGAAGTTAAGAGGATGTTGATGTCATATTTAAAAACATAGAACCACCAGTTTATGAATGTGGTGGGTATTACAGGCATTAAAATCTCACCTCATTCTAGCATCTGTGCCATGACTTCCCTGCAAACTTAAAAAATGAAAAAAAAATTATCTTCATTCTGATCGAATCTCTCAAGGCTCAAGGTATGAACTAGATCATCTGGTGATGAAACTTATTAAAAACTTTACATGTTATTTTGCCATCAACAGGATGTAAAGCACTTTCAAGTATATACTGCCTTTGATCCTCAAACCAATTCTAGGAAGTAGACCCCATTATCCTCATTATACAGATGAGGAAATTGAGTCACAAAAAAGATAGATGATTGGCTGAATATTACAGCTAACAAGTAGCAATGCCAGTGCTCAAATCCAGGCTTTTGAAGACCAAGTACTAAAAGTTTAAGCTGTCCATAGATGTAAATTTCCAGAAATATTGAAGCCAAGAGGGAAGTTTGTTATCCTTGCTAATGCTGTTTCTTAAACATATTAGAAATAATTAGTAATGTTTAAATACATGTAATGCTTGCTTTTATAAGGAGATAGTATAAAAACAGAAAGATAGCTCTTAAAAATAACTTTACTTAAAGGACACAATTTGATAAGTTTTGACATACAGATACACCTGTGAAATACTCACCATATTTAGGATAATGAACAAATTCATCACCCCTAAGAGCTACTTTGAGCTCCTTTGTAATCCCTCCCTTGAGTCCCTCCAAGTATGAACCCACTCCAGTCCCCAGGCAACCACTGATCTGCTTTCTCGCATTATACATTAGTTTGCATTTCCTACAATTTTATATAAACGAAATCATACAGTATGTACTCTTTTTGTCTAGATTCTTTCACTCAGCATAATTATTTTGAGATTCATTCATGTTGGAGTATATATTAATTGCTCATTCTTTTTTATTGCTGAGTAGTATTCCATTGCATGGATATGCAGCAGTTTCTTTATTTACCTATTTATAGACATTTGAGTTGTTTCCAAATCTTGGCTGTTTCAAACAAAGCTGTATCGACAATCATGTACAAGTCTTTGTAAGGACATAGGCTCTCATTCACTTGGGTAAATCTAGTGACTACTAACAGCGTAAGGGAGTTCTAGTTGCTCTATATCCTCATCAACACTTGGTCTGGTCAGTCTTTTTAATTTTGGTAATTCTAATGGGAGTATAGTAGTATCTTATTGTGATTATAATTTGCATTTCCCTAATGACTAATGATGTTGCTCATTTTTTCATGTCTTATTTGTCATCTATACCTCTTCTTTGGTGAAGCGTCTTTTATTCTTTTTAAAAACTGATTTTTGGTTGTTGTTGTTAAGTCTTAAGAGTTCTTTATTCAGGCATGAGTCTTTTATCAGATATTTGATTTAAAAGAGTTTCCTCCTAATCCGTGGCTTATATTTTCATTCTCTTAACTAACTCTTACTAAGAGCAGAGGTTTTACATTTTGATAAAGTTCAGTTTGCCAATTTGTTCTTTTATGGCTTGTGCTTTTGGTGTCAAGTCTAATAAATCTTTGTCTAACTCCAAGGTCATGAATACTTCTTTTTATGTTTTCTTCTGTAAGTCCGATAGCTATAGGTTTTACAATTTGGTCTATGATACATTTTGAGTTCATCTTTTTATATGGTGTGAAATGTTTGAAGTTCATTTTTTTTCATGTAGACATCCAAGTTGTCCCAGCATTTTTGTTAAAAAGATTATGCTTTCACCAGTGAATTGATTTTGTACCTTTGTGAAAAATCAATTGTCTATATTTGTGGAAGTCTATTTCTGGATTCTCTATCCTGTTAATTGATTTATTTGCCTATTTTTAAGCCAATGCCACAATGTTTTTATTACCATAACTTTACAATTAGTCTTCAAATCAAATATGTTACTAGAATCATATTGTGTAAAATTTAACAATACGTGTCAAGGGCAATAAAATGTAAACTCCTCTTCTTCCCCAGTTCTGGACATTTTGGGCATTATATTTTCAAAAAATAATGTTAAAAGAGAGCTTTATTTTTAAATTTGTAATTATTTTTCTCCAGTTAAAATAATAATAATGATAATAATAAAGATAATTCAAGGGTAATAAAAATTCAAACTCCTCTTCCCTCATGCCACATATTCCTAGAGATTTACTTTCAGAAAATATATGATAGAAAGAGAGCTTTGTTTAAAAATATGTTATAACAAATTTCACCCAACACAAAGTGAAAATGTCTTAAATGTTCAACACTAGAGAAATGATTATCAATTATATCATCTATACATGATGGAATTACAGTTTTTAAAGATAAGAGTCATGATGAGAAAACTACTTATGAAAAAACATCAAATGAAAAAGAGTGGAACACAAATTTATAAGTAGGTACATTTGATGAAATAACATCAAATGAAAGTAGAACACAAATTTGTATGTACATAAACTATGATTGCAACTCTGTGAGAACCATGCATATGGAGCAGGGAGAAAAAGTGATTCTTTTAAAGAGCTTGAGACAGCAATTCTCATAAAGTGCACTAACTTTGCTTTGCCAAATACAGTCGTCCACTGCTTATCCAAGGGAGATATGTTCCAAGACCTCCAGTGGATGCCTGAAACTGCAGATAGTACCGATCCCTCTATATACAATGTTTTTTCCTATACATTCATGCCTATGATAAAGTTTAATTTATAAATTAGGCACAGTAAGAGAATAACAATAATAAATAATAAAATGGAACAATTATAACAATATTTATATTTTGTTATAACTGTAACAAAAATTATGTGAATGTGGTCTCTCTCTCTCTCCTTCTCTTTCCTAACTGATCTGGTAACCCAGACAGCTACTAAGTGACTAACAGGCAAGTATTGTATACAGTTGGATATGCTGGACAAAGGAATAATTCCCATCTTCAGCAGGTCGGAGTGAATTGGGGAGAGCTTTCATCACAGTACTCAGGATGACATGCAATTTAAAATTTATGAATTATTTATTTCTGAAATTTTTCATTTAATATTTTTGGACCAAGTTTGGCTATAGTAACTGAAACCTCAGAAAGAAAAACTGTGGATAAAGGGGACTGTACTTTAATAGACCCTCATGGTTGTAGCAATCTAGAGCTTATAGCTAGCCTGGGTTAGTGAGATAAGTAATACAGCATTGCTCTTCAAAATAAAGAAAAGTGAATTTTTGATTTTCTGGAGTTAGCAAAAGGGGGAGACAGAGAAATGGGGAGAAGCTGGTGAAGCTGAACAGTGAGAACAAAGAAAGAAAGGTAAGCAAAAACACAGGAGGCTAGAGACTTCAGGAAAAGAAATGACCCATGAAAACCATGAGGCAGAAGTTCCAGAGGGAGCTAGAGGATAGAAAAAAAAGTGTGCCTGGAAAACTGGTAAAATTGGGATTTCCAGGAGACTGACTTTTGTGTTATATAGGTAAAGATTGTAAGATGAAATAAAGAACTGGAAATAGCTGTTATATGAGTGAAACATGACTGAAGAAAGTTTTCAAATTCAATTTGTATTGATTTATTTATCCATTCCTGGGACAATACCATACCCTTTTGATTAGAACAACTTTACAGAAATGTTTAGCATCTAGTGTATCTCTACTCAAAATTTTTTTTTTCATGAATTTCTTGGCCATTTTCTAATTTCTCAGACTTGGTTTATTACATACAGACTTCTGAATGATTTAATCTAGTTCCCCTGAATATATTCCCCCAAATCAATGAATAAATGGTACAGCGCCATGAGAAACAAATCTAAGTAAATATTCTAAACTTAGTGACAAAGTTGATATACAATTTGGCATTCAGTAGAGAAAGTATGATTTATGTGGATAGCATAATTGGTTCTTTGTCTGAAAGAAAACAAAGCTAGACTCCTTACTTTACACTCTGTAAAAAAATGAATTCCAAATGTACCAATGATGCAAAGGTTGGGGGTGGGGGGAACCATTAGAAGAAAATTCAGGAGACTATTTGTATAACCTTGGAGTAAAAGGAGAACGTTTCCTAAATAAAGCAGGAAAACCAAAAAACATAAAAATATTTATGACCATTCAAATTAAAAACTTAAATGGAAAAATAAACTATAGAAAAAGAATAAACACTTAGGAATATAAAACATTGCTAAAAGAAATTAAATCTCTAAATAAATGAAAAAGCATCTCATATTCATGGATCAGAACGTTTAGTATTATGAAGATGGCAACAATCTACAAATCGATCTGCAAATCCAACACAATCCCTATCCATGTCCCAATGGGCTTTGCAGAAATTGATAGCTGATTCCAGAATCCATATGAAATTTCAAGAGACTCCTTCCTCCCCCCCAATTTTGAAATTAAAAACAACAAATCGGGACAATTTATACTACCTGATTTCAAACCTTACTTCAAAAGTTTCCAATGTTTCAAATTTTACACGGCACATTAATGCTGCTGTAATTGTTTTATTTATGTATTTTAGGCAAGGCAACCCTTGGTTGACCTCACAGATTCCAAGAACCTCATCAGTTTATAATCCCTTATTTTTTATGCCTACAGCACCTGGTGTTCCTAGGTGGTCTCCCATCCAAGTACTAACCAGGCCCAACCCTGCTTAACTTCTGAAATCAGACAGGATCCAGTTTGTTCAGGGTGGCATGGCCATAGACAATGCTGCTGTAATTGGAAGGAGCTTTTTATATATGACCTTTATTATGTTGAAGTACTTAATTTCCATTCTCAGTTTGTTGAGAGTTTTCATGAAAGTATGCCAAATTTTGTCAAATGCTTTTTCTGCATCTGAGATGAAGAAGTGGTTTTTATCTTTTGTATTATTAATGTGTATCTCACTCATTGATTTTCATATGTTGAACCATCCTTGCATCTCAGGGATAAATCCCACTTGATCATGGTGTGTGTTACTTTTAATGCGTTGTTGACCACCCTGACCATGCCCAATCTCGTCAGATCTCAGAAGCTATGCAGGGTTGGGCCTGGTTAGTATTTAGATGGGAGACTACCTAGGAATACCAGGTGTTGTAGGTGTAAAATAAATAAATAAATAAATAGATAAATAAATAGATAAATAGATAAATAGATAAATAAATAAAAAATAAAGTAAGTGTTGTTGGATTCAGTTTACTAGTATTTTGTCGAAGATTTTTATATATGTATTCCTCGGGGATATTGGCCTATAGTTTTCTTGCTGTGCCTTTGTCCGGCTTTGGTATCAGGGTAATTCTGGCTTCATAAAATGAGTTTAGAAGAATCTTCTCCTGTTCTATTTTTTAGAAGAGTTTAAGAAAGATTAGAATTAATTTTTCTTTAAATATTTGGCAGAATTCGCCAATGAAGGCATCTGGTACTGGGCTTTTCTTTGTTAGGAGGATTTTGATTACTGATGCAATCTTTATACTAGTTATAGACCTCTTACTTCACACTATAAACAATAAATTTCACAGAGACTAAAAACATAAATACATGAAAAAGAACTCTTAAAATAGGAAGAAATAAAACATAATGTGTTTAACCTCAGGATGAGATTAGCCCTTTTAAGAAGGTCTGAAAACTTAGAAGCCATAAAGGGAAAATTGATGAAGTCAACTACAGAAACATTTAAAATACCATAAAGCCAAAAGATGAATGAATATACTTGGAGAGCAATTTGCAAGATGTGACAAAGTGTAATACTACTAATATATAAATAATTCCTTTGAATTAAAAAAATATACATATATACATATAAACACGCTAATAGAAAAATAGGCAAAGGATAGAAACAAAAATTCATAGAAAGAGAACTATGAACAGCCAATTAGCTTATGAAATGGTCTTCCTCAGAGGAAGTACAAGAAATGTACACTCAAACAATGGGCAAATGGGCAAAAATGGAAAATATCACTAATATCTAATGCGGTTGAGTAATGGGCATTCCTGTTCAATCTAACAAAAGAAACATTTTAGGTAATCAATTAGTCAATTTTACTTTCATGCCTTACTTCTTTTGCTTGACTTATTGTATTTCCAAGTGAATGGTATTTTATCACCAGCTGCAGAAAGTAACACCTGAATGAGGTATGAAACAACACAAATCAGAAGCTGTAGCATGTGGAAGTCTGCTCACAGTGCCAGCTGACAAGAGTGATGCTCTTCCTCCCGCTTTCCCAATATTCTGTAACGTGGTTTTCACAATTCAGGGGGAAGCAAAAGCAAGAAAAAATTAACATTCTCATATTGTTTCCGAAGTGCACTTCTTGTTTTAGAATCTCATCATATAGTCCTTATGCAACTTTCTCTTCTGCCTAAGGAATCTTATACCTAAGCACTTTCCAACAGTGTGAATTAACTAAGAACAAAATTCTCACTTTAATATAAAGCCTTTGTTTTATTTTCTTCTTTATTTGCAGGTAGAGAAAGAGGAAGTATCAGGGGAAGCTTTAGGAGGGGATTTTGATCCATATAAAGAAACACTGTCCAGAAAGGGAAACTCATGGTTCGCCTGGTTACCCTACTGTTCAGAAGAGGAAACTGGAAGCTAAGAGGCAATATCTCAAAAAATAAAGAGGATGTAAACGTGTAGCAGTTGCCGCTGGCCTTTATTATAGGTCGCTCTGTAGGGGAGTTCTAGTCCAGGGTTTTAGTCCAGCCCCCTCTCTGCTGTCACACCTTTTCAGAAGGAAGATGTTTCTGATACAAGGCTAACCACAAGGTGGCACTGTGCACTGCTGGGCTAGATCCCATACAACAACCTGGACTCAGCTAAAGGGCTTCAGTTTCTAAGCACAGATCCTTTTCAGTACCGCTGAATCATAATTCTCCTCCAAAATCCAGAAACTCAGACAATTTTAAGAGCCATCTCATTTTTATCAGAAAAGAAATAATTTTGGGTTTTGGATTGAGAGGGCCTTCTACTCTAAATATTTTTTTATATTAGTCCCTTCCTAATTTGTTACTGTAAAACCCCTCCAGCCTCGAGGGCTTCTCAAGGAGCCCAATGGCAGGTGAGCTATGAACTCTGCAGCCAGGGGACAAGCATGTAGAGTATAAAGTGCATGGAATTCTTTGTGTGACCCAAGAAAAAAATGAAAATCTCCAAAAGACCATGTCAATCATCTCAGCCCTTGCTGAACCTGTTGCTAATGAACAACTTAGCAAAAGAGCAGGGAACTCAGTTGGAAGAAGAATCTCCAAACATAAGCCACTAGAGGGATGTCTTGAAGACTGTAAGAAACATTAATCAAGTAGTCTGGTGGTGGGCCCTGACCCCTTCACCCTGAACCTCCTAGGCTCCAAGTACTGGGAATCTTATCATGTCCAGGGGATCAGCACCATCACCTCCCAGCCAACTTCCACAGGCGTGGCATCGACAGTGTCGTCATTGACAATGGTCACATACTGAAAACAAGTCTACCTATCCGGGAAATGAAAACCAGAATAAGGAGCAGAGGACCCCAAGCACACCTGGGTTGGCAGACATGGAAACCACCCTGAGGAGGCCATCTTTTCACCAGGAGAATGAGCTCTAGAAGAGGAGGTTCTTTGGGCAGGAGCAGGAAAGGTCTATCGGGGACCTGGTAAAGTAGGATGAGCTGGACCGTGATGCCACAGAGAGTATCACATCCCACAAGCTGGCATACTCTCCCACGTCTCTGAAGTCACTGAATTCTCTGGCATATTCTTCTGCAGCCTGTTGTCCAACCCGTCTGAGAAAGTCCAGAATGTGAAGACACTGGAAGGTTCTGCTACCCCTCTACCCGCTACAGCAGAAGCTCAGCCTCACCTCAGGGCAACCTGGACCTCCAGCTAGGCGTGGTCACCAACGGTTTCTAGAAGGTAAGCTATTGACCTGGACCAAATGTCCATCCTTAACAATTTTGAAAATGATTACATGGTTGACAACACAAAAAAGCAGGACAGGTGACTACCATTGCTCTTCTGAGTCTAGCTTCCTCCATGCCAATTTATCACTCAGAGACATCTGATAAGAGATCTTGAGCACAGGTGCCTGGCTCCAGCACAAGTTACCTGAGCTTGCCTCAGGTTTTCATAGAGGGGATGTGGGAGCTATGGGCTGCCACTGATGAAGACGATGGTAAGGGGTGTGTGAGAGAACCGCATCAAGGCCTGTAAACCTGGCACTTTGGTTTTCTAGTTGTGGCCCCTAGACATTGGCATCCCCTGGAAACTTGTTAGAAAGGCAAATTGTCAGGCCCTACCTAAGACCTCCTGAATGAGAAACTCTTGGGATTGGGGCTCCCTACAAACTGCATTTTAATAAACCTTTCAGGTGATTCTAATGAAAAAATTTTGAAATACTGCTCTACATGATACCATAATTAAAGGCAGCCTCACCTCTATCCCAGTCACCATCCTAGTGGCTATTTGTCTAACTTCAGCAAGCCACTGGGGGTGATGATTAAAAGAATTCTCATTGTCTGCTATTATATTTTCTTGTTTATAGAATACCATGCTGGGCATCAGAAAGAACATACAATTAGCCACAGCCCTGTTGTTCAAAATTGTTGTTGTTGGAAAACCCAACATACAATAAGTACTCAGGGAATACTTATTGTTAGCAATAAAATAAAACATTTGTGTATACAGTGCTATATACATTGATTCTCATACACATAAAATTGAACAAAAGAAGCTAGATACAAAAGATTATATACTCTATGACTTCATATCTGTAAATACCAAGAAAAGGCAAAACCTATGAGGATAGAAGCCAGAAAAGTAGTTACCTTCGATAGGGTAATATTGACAGATGGGAGGAAATATTGACTGATAGAGGGGTGAAGGAGTGTCTGGGATGCTGGAACATGACCCAGGTGATGGTTACATGGGTGTATAAGTATTTTAAAAAGTCATCAGGTGCTACACTTTAAAAAGAAAAAGAAAAAAGAAGTCTTCCTACTTAGATGGTAGAAAAGCATATTCCAAGGAGAGGGAGGAATGCCAGCTGTAAAACTATGGGCCTCTACAGAGAGTAGTAGCAAACCAGTTTGTTGAGAGATGAGTATGAGTGAAGATAAACAAGCAGCAGACAAAAATAGAAAGATCCTTAAGTCTACTAGAAGAGACTGAGACAAGAAAACCCAACCATAATAATTATACAAATAAAAGAATGCACAAAGAAGGGGACCTAACTCCTAACTCAGCTTGGCTGGATGTGGAGTGGGGAGAGTTAAAGAAGCTTCTAAAAAAAGTATCAGGATGTGAGTCAGGAATCTAATTCTCCAATCGTTTCATCTGCACAAATCCCCAGGAAATAACTGTGAAGTTTCCAATTAAAGGAAACCTTGAAATCTGGAAACTGGATTCTAAGATCCATCAAGGAGCAAAGAAGGGGTTAATGAAGCA
>NW_011889019.1:1335822-1338810 GCF_000151845.1 Pteropus vampyrus
TTGGAAATTTTTAACAAAAGGACTGATGGTGAGTATTTTAATATAGATAATTATAGATCCAAGAATAAAACAAAGGTGAGAATGAGGATAGAAGACCAATACACGATGTAACATATTGTGCCAAAGCAGAAATAATGCAACTGAAACATGGGAAGAGAAAAGGGAAAGAGGAAAGTAGAAAAAGTTGATTGATTGTTGCATTGACAACAGGTAGAATTTAAAGGATGCTATTAAAACTAATGATCTTATGGATATATGTCAAACTGCCCTGAATACACCTGCTTATGCATTCAGAAAACGTTCTTAAAAATTGATCATGCATTAGGTCGTGAGGGAAATTTTAGTAAGTTCCATCAGGCAGACATTTTACAAACAACACTCTGATCAAAATGAAATAAAACTAGAAACTATTAATAAAAAAATTTTTAGGCTGCAACTTCCAGAGGGGCTTGTATGCCTGGTGCGGGAGCTGCAGGGCCCAGAGAAGGTGCTTGAAGCAGTGAGTGCACCAACGAGTCTTGTGGTTCCATTGCTGTTTTGACCACCACATTATTATTTTTTCATCCAAAGGCTGGCTTTACCAAACAGAATATGCTTTAAAGGCTATTAACCAAGGTGGCCTTATATCTATAGCTGTCAGAGCGAAAGACTGTGCATAATTGTCAAACAGAAGATAGTACCTGACAAATTATTGGAATCCAGCACAGTGATTCGCTTACCCAAGATAACAGAAAGCATTGGCTGTATGATGACATGAATGACCTTTGACAGCAGATCTCGGGTACAGAGAGCACACTATGAGGCAGTTAATTGGAAATATGAGTACGGCTATGAGATTCCTGTGGACATGCTATGTAAGAGAATTGATGATATTTCTTAGGTATACACAGAATGCTGCAATGAGGCCTCTTGGTTGCTGTATGATTTTAACTGGTGCAGATGTAGAACAAAGCCCTCAGGTGTACAAGTGTGATCCTGCAGGTTACTACTGGGATTTAAAGCCACTGTAGCAGGAGTTAAACTGAGTAAACCAGCTTTCTTGAAAGAAAAAAGCAAAGAAAAAATTTGATTGGACATTTGAATAGATAGTGGAAACTGATTACACGCCTGTCTACTGTTTGATCAATTGATTTCAAACCTTCAGAAATAGAAGGTGGAGTAGTTACAGTTGAAAATCCTAAATTCAGGAGTCTTATAGAAGCAGAGATTGAGGCTCACTTGTTGCTTTAGCAGGGAGAGACTAAACATTGTAGTTAATCAAATCCATGACGCCACTCACTGTCTGTGTGTTCCGTAACAACAGACCGACAATACGGAGGCCCCTGGATTGAAAAAGAGCCTCTCTCACTCCTGCCACTGAAGTAGTTAGGCTCTCTATCAATAAAGACAGTAGTTTTGGAAAAAAAATTTTTTAAGGATCTTAAACCCAGAAATTTAAAAATTTCATATTAAATAACTTGTTAGTTTAAGAGGAAATGCGACGAGAAAAAAAATTTTTTTTGTAACTGTGCAGTGATGGATGTTAATTGCTTTATATAGAGAGTGTAGTGGTGTTACGCTGATATATACATTTGTCAAAACTCATCAAACTGTACATTTAACATAGGTGCATTTTTCCAGAAATACTGATATAATTGACAAATAACATTGTGTAGGTTTAAGGTGTACAATATGATGATTTGATACACATGCATAGTGAAATGATAACCACAACGAGGTTAGTTAACACATCCATAACCTCACATAGTCACCTTTTTTATCCTAGTAAGAATTTTTAAGATTTACAGTCTTAACAAATTTCAAGTATACAATACAGCATTATTTAGGTGCATTTTATTTTATTCAGATTATACATCAAAGTTGATTAAAACAAAAGAAGGCAAAAAATGTTCCTCAAATGTCTGGTGTCTTCACTGTCTGCTCATATCTAAGAGTGGAGCAATAAGAAATTAATTGGAAGCTCTGTCTGTGAGGGAGTGGTTGGTTTTTGACTGGGTGTCGTTGTACAGTGATCTGGATGGGCTGTTTCGTGAGAAACTCTTGATGTTAGTATCTTTAGGTCTTTCCTAGAAAGGAGACAATAAGGCAATTATTATTAAGAGTCAATCTTAATCTGAGGCTAGACTGCTTAGATTCAAATGCAGGGTCTAATACTCATTTGCTAAATTCCTAACCTCTCTGGTCCTTAGTTTCTTTAGCTATAAAATAGAGATGATAACAGTGCCCACCTCATAGAGTTACAGTGAGAATTAAATGAGTTAATGTGTATAGTATCTTGCGCATAGTAAGCACTAAATAAACATTAGTTATTGTTGCTGTCATTATTATTCAGGCAAGACACTGCCTGGAAAACAATCCTGGCTGTCATTATTTTAGGAGGAAGCAAGGAAAGGGAATTTACTGCATGGGAAAAGGGGTTTCGCCTGCTCTCCTTGCCCTTTTCTTGGGGGTGAATGCCCTTTTTTCCCCCTTATTGTCTCTTAGTGGGATTGAGGGAGGAGCAGAAGCTAGTGTACGAATTCACCCCACCATCTTTTGGGAAAGATTTGTTAAACAAAAGAGCAATGGAAAATCTCAAAAACCAAAGAGTTGAATAGATTTGATTACATAAATATTTAAATCATATATGTCAAAAGCATCATAAACAAAATCATGTCATAAAAAAATCAAAGATAAATAATCAAGTGTGAAAAGAATTTGCAACCAATGTAGTGTAGGAAAAAAACGCCTACCCAAATGAGAACTCAGAGCTTGCTGAGCAAGGGAGGCACCACCATCACATGCTTTGGGCAGCAATTCAAAGCCTGTCAGGTGGAAAACCCTTACGGTGAAAAAAAAAAAAAAAATAGATCTCAGGTGTCCTCTTATAGAAGATTTTTGGCCTAACTAGAAGATGGGTATCTTATGTAATTAGCTTGGGGTGCATATCTGGCTTTCTCTGGTTGGTCTTGAGTTGGAAATTGGGGAGTGGGAGCAAAGAAATAGAGA
>NW_011889019.1:1338860-1341703 GCF_000151845.1 Pteropus vampyrus
TTTTTTTACACCTACAGCACCTGGTCTTCCTAGGTGGTCTCCCATCCAAGTACTAACCAGGCCCAATCCTGCTTAGCTTCTGAGATCAGACACACCAGTCATTTTAAATTGAAGCAGTAGGAATCTAAAAGCTTAGAATCGGGCTTGAATTGCTCAGAATTTAAACTCTTACCAAAACCTGTATATTTTACTTAAAATGGGATTCTTACTTTACGTAGTAGGTCAAAATCTTTAAAAACATTATTTATAAAAACCTATTTTAAAGAAAGAAAAGAAAAAGAAATAAATGTAAACAGTAGAAATGAGAGCCTAGCTAGAAAGATGTCAGGAAGACAACTCTGAAAATGAAAATAAGATAAAGAAGAAAAAAAGAGGATGCATAGAAATAGAAGAAATGCAAAGGACAGTCATTTATATAATTGGAATCGCTGACGAGGAAAACAAAGCAATGTAACAGAACTATTATAATCCAAGAAATGGTCTGGGAAACAATGGAGACCTGAATCTACATATTGAAAAGATCTACCAAGTACTTGAGAAAATTAATCTAAAATGATTAACTCTGAGACAAACCTAGCAAAAGAATCAGATTTTAAAGATAAAGAAAAAAAAAAAATCCTGAAACCCTCCAGGCAAAAAGGACATATAATTTGCAAGTGCAGAAGAATGAGAATAGCAACAGGCCTTCTCAAAAGCAATATATAAAGCAAGGCAAAAATGGAACAGCATTTTCTAAAAGTGTGATCCAAGGCAGCCTAACTATTTTTCAAGTATCGAAAAAAACATTTTTCATCATATAGGAACTTAGAGCCTTTCTTGAGAAATCTCTTAGAGGTTAAGCTTCATCCAACCAGGAGATGAATTGGAAATTTTTAACAAAAGGACTGATGGTGAGTATTTTAATATAGATAATTATAGATCCAAGAATAAAACAAAGGTGAGAATGAGGATAGAAGACCAATACACGATGTAACATATTGTGCCAAAGCAGAAATAATGCAACTGAAACATGGGAAGAGAAAAGGGAAAGAGGAAAGTAGAAAAAGTTGATTGATTGTTGCATTGACAACAGGTAGAATTTAAAGGATGCTATTAAAACTAATGATCTTATGGATATATGTCAAACTGCCCTGAATACACCTGCTTATGCATTCAGAAAACGTTCTTAAAAATTGATCATGCATTAGGTCGTGAGGGAAATTTAATAAGTTCCATCAGGCAGACATTTTACAAACAACACTCTGATCAAAATGAAATAAAACTAGAAACTATTAATAAAAAAATTTTTAGGCTGCAACTTCCAGAGGGGCTTGTATGCCTGGTGCGGGAGCTGCAGGGCCCAGAGAAGGTGCTTGAAGCAGTGAGTGCACCAACGAGTCTTGTGGTTCCATTGCTGTTTTGACCACCACATTATTATTTTTTCATCCAAAGGCTGGCTTTACCAAACAGAATATGCTTTAAAGGCTATTAACCAAGGTGGCCTTATATCTATAGCTGTCAGAGCGAAAGACTGTGCATAATTGTCAAACAGAAGATAGTACCTGACAAATTATTGGAATCCAGCACAGTGATTCGCTTACCCAAGATAACAGAAAGCATTGGCTGTATGATGACATGAATGACCTTTGACAGCAGATCTCGGGTACAGAGAGCACACTATGAGGCAGTTAATTGGAAATATGAGTACGGCTATGAGATTCCTGTGGACATGCTATGTAAGAGAATTGATGATATTTCTTAGGTATACACAGAATGCTGCAATGAGGCCTCTTGGTTGCTGTATGATTTTAACTGGTGCAGATGTAGAACAAAGCCCTCAGGTGTACAAGTGTGATCCTGCAGGTTACTACTGGGATTTAAAGCCACTGTAGCAGGAGTTAAACTGAGTAAACCAGCTTTCTTGAAAGAAAAAAGCAAAGAAAAAATTTGATTGGACATTTGAATAGATAGTGGAAACTGATTACACGCCTGTCTACTGTTTGATCAATTGATTTCAAACCTTCAGAAATAGAAGGTGGAGTAGTTACAGTTGAAAATCCTAAATTCAGGAGTCTTATAGAAGCAGAGATTGAGGCTCACTTGTTGCTTTAGCAGGGAGAGACTAAACATTGTAGTTAATCAAATCCATGACGCCACTCACTGTCTGTGTGTTCCGTAACAACAGACCGACAATACGGAGGCCCCTGGATTGAAAAAGAGCCTCTCTCACTCCTGCCACTGAAGTAGTTAGGCTCTCTATCAATAAAGACAGTAGTTTTGGAAAAAAAATTTTTTAAGGATCTTAAACCCAGAAATTTAAAAATTTCATATTAAATAACTTGTTAGTTTAAGAGGAAATGCGACGAGAAAAAAAATTTTTTTTGTAACTGTGCAGTGATGGATGTTAATTGCTTTATATAGAGAGTGTAGTGGTGTTACGCTGATATATACATTTGTCAAAACTCATCAAACTGTACATTTAACATAGGTGCATTTTTCCAGAAATACTGATATAATTGACAAATAACATTGTGTAGGTTTAAGGTGTACAATATGATGATTTGATACACATGCATAGTGAAATGATAACCACAACGAGGTTAGTTAACACATCCATAACCTCACATAGTCACCTTTTTTATCCTAGTAAGAATTTTTAAGATTTACAGTCTTAACAAATTTCAAGTATACAATACAGCATTATTTAGGTGCATTTTATTTTATTCAGATTATACATCAAAGTTGATTAAAACAAAAGAAGGCAAAAAATGTTCCTCAAATGTCTGGTGTCTTCACTGTCTGCTCATATCTAAGAGTGGAGCAATAAGAAATTAATTGGAAGCTCTGTCTGTGAGGGAGTGGTT
>NW_011889019.1:1342404-1499771 GCF_000151845.1 Pteropus vampyrus
ATCTTATGTAATTAGCTTGGGGTGCATATCTGGCTTTCTCTGGTTGGTCTTGAGTTGGAAATTGGGGAGTGGGAGCAAAGAAATAGAGACACTGACAGTCATTGATCAAGTCCTGGCCATTCTGGGCCAGTTGCTACAGAGAGAGTGCTTTGATGGCCTGGACTGGCTGCTGCAGAGATTGTGGGACAGAATTCTATTGTCATACATGGTCTGGCTATTGTCTGTTTTTATATATTCAACTTTTCAGTAGTGAAGGTGCATAATGTATGGAGCTTCTATGGAAGGGATAAGAAAAACTTAGATGTCCTTAACAGATTAAACAGTCAAAGGATATAAACATACAACTTCTAGGTTTGAAATTAGAAGTAGCTGGTTTAATAGATTCAAATCATAGTTTAGTTTGATTTACCCAAATCTGATTGCAAATGCTCAAGAAAAAAAAGAAGAAGGTGATACAACTCTATTATTCTCCACAATAAGTGTATATCACAGGCAATGCAGTCCATTGTCAGATAGTCTTACAAAGTGGATTGGAATGGCTTTGTCTTCAAGATAAAAACTGCAGAATTAATCATGATCCACAGAGAAACACTGATAGAGAGTTAGAGGAACTGATACTATCAGCTACAGAAGATACTATTAATATTTTATGAATTATTTAAGACAATGTTTTCAGACTATGGGTTATGATCTGTTAGTGGGTTGTGAGATCAATTTACAGGGTAATCTGCATTTAAAAAAATAGAATGGTATAGAACAGAACAGCATATTGTCTTTTGCCTTAGTAGTTAACTTTTAGAACTCAACATCTAGGTAAAATGTGACTCCACTGTAAACACTAAAATAATTCAACCTCACAGAAGAAGTAAATAGGGATAAAATAGGATACCATTTGTCTAAATGGGACATCAAACTTAAAACTTCTGTGTATCAAAATATACAGTCAACAGAGTGAAAATGCAACCTACAGATTGGAAGAAAATATTTGCAAATCATATATCTAATAAGGTGTTAACATCCTGAATATAAATAAATACAACTACTACTTAATAACAATAACAAAACAACCCAATTTAAAAAGGAGCAGAGGACATGAACAGACATTTTTTTTCCAAAGAAGACATACAGATAGCCAAAAAGCAAATGAAAAGATGATCAACATCACTAATCCTTACGGAAATGCAAATCAAAACCACAATGGAATACCATCTCACACCCATTAGGAATGCTATCAAAAACAAAACAAAACAAAATAAGTGTTGGCAGGGTTGTGGAGAAATTGGATCCCTTATGCACTATCAGTGGGATTGTAAAATGGTGCATTCACTATGGAAAACAGTATAGCAGTTCCTCAAAAAATTTAAAAATAGAAATACCACACCATAGCAATCCCACTTGGGGTATATATCCAAAAGAATTGAAAGTAGGGTCTCAAAGACGCCCATGTTTACAGCAGCATTAAGCATAATGGCCAAGAGGTAGAAGCAACCCAAATAGCCATTGATGGATGAATGGATAAACAAACTGAGGTATATACCTACAATAAAATATTTTTTAACTTTAAAAAGAAAAAAAATCCTGTTACATGTTATGACATGGATAAACCTTGAGGACATTATGCTAAGTAAAATAAGCCAGTCACAAAAAGACAAATACTGTATGATTCCACTTATACGTGATATCTAAGGTAGTCAAATTTATAGAAACAGAGAGCAGAATGGGGGTTGTCAGGGCCTGGGAGTGGGGAAGATGAATTGTTCAATGGGTATAGAGTTTTAATTTGGCAAGAGGAGAAATTTCTGCAGATCTGTTGCACAACAATGTGAATATACTTAACACCATTGAATTGTACACTTAAAAATGGTTAAGATGGTAAATTTTATGTTATGTGTTTTTTACCACAATTAAAAATAAATATTTTCAACTAAAACAAGATCATTTGTTACTAACTTCCCAAAACTTTTAAATGATAATGTTAAATGTTGGTGAAAGTTTAATGAGAAGAATAGTCTCACTATTGCTGGTAGAAGCATCTCTTAGCAGAAGGCAGTTTGGCAGTTTCTACTTGGGGATTTAGAAATCATTTGTCCTTCCACCCAACAGAAATCATTTGCACATCTATGGACCAGAGTCATCTGCACTGCTACCTGTCAGCAGAGATTGCAATAAACAGCCCACTAAATGATTATTTTTTTCTTTTCCTTCCCCCCACCCCGCTCATTTCAAAGTATTTTATAACTCTTCCTGACAGTTGAAATAATCAGAATATAAAACTGAATATATAGCATTATCTCAATTAAGGGGAAATAAAGAGAAAATACACACCAAATAAGAAATGTGAGTTTTTTTCTTAGTGGTGTAGTTTCTTCCTTAATCACTTTTATCTTCTCCAAATTTTCTGCAATAAGAACTTATGTGTGTATGGCGGAGGGGGGAGGGGTAGTCAAACTAGTCACCCCAAGCTGTGCTTCTGCGGCATATGAATTGTTTCAAACTAAAGGCAGTTTTAGCTTCAGGCTCAGAAAAAACTACCTCTCCCTTAACTACCTAAGAGAACTCGAATTCCCGGCCTTGCCCATGATAAGAGATCATTGCTGATAATCTCTTTTTGATCCACCTAAATGCCAGAGCAAACTTCTATTTACTAAATATCTGCTCTTTTTGTCTTACTGCAGTGAAACTTTGAAGCCCCCAGGGCACCTTAGCTCAGCCCTAGTTCAGAATGTCTTATTACCCACTTTCCTTTCCATTCTCTAAACCTTCTCTCGCATGTGGAGATTTCTGACTCTCATGCGTGCAGGGTTCCTATCTATATGTAGGTATTAAATTTGGTTATTTTCTCTTGCTAATCTGTCTCGTTTCTATTTGATTATTAGACCAGCTGAAAGAACCTTGAGGCTAGAGGGAAGTTGCTTCCTCCTCCACAAGGCATAGCCTTTTAGAATAAAAATATAACTTTTAAAACTATAATTGTAGGTAAAAACAGTTTATGGGAGGAAAAAAGACCCAAATAATGGTACCCCTAAAATTCAGTAACAAGCAGGAAATTTTCTATTTATAAATCTAAAGTTAAGAGAGTCAATATAAAATGTCTGGAATTAGCTACTTGTGGAAATACTCCCCAAAAGCAATCTTCCTCTGAACAAATTTGATTGTAAATGTTTTTTAAGGAGACGATCTGCGTTTTCAAATTCCTTAGGGAAATCACAACCTAGAGCTAAAATGACAATAATTAAAGATGAGTATTTTTTGATTAATTATAATGTGAATTACACTAGAGATGAGATTTGGTGAAGGTAGATTTTGATCTGCATGGGGTAGTGGGAGAAAGATCTAGATGTCAATGATTTGTCAGTGTTTCTTTGGTAGTTCTCAGAGGAAAGAATATAATGACTTGAGATAGCTTGTTCTAATATTTCAGTAAAAATATAATTTTTTAGAGTAAAGGACAATTCATCTGTTTACCATATTACAGTTTAAGAGTAATACTTCTGAAAGAACATCCAACTCCTTTTGTTCTGTTTAACTAAATTACAAAATGGAGACCAAAGTCAAAAATTCCCTGAGCCATGTAAACAAAAGTAAATCTAGTTTATGTCATGAATATCAGTGAAACAAGTTATTTCTTAAAAATGCCTCTGATATTCATAATAGACACTTAAGACATCTCCCTAAAAGTGGTATAAAATAATAACTTTTAACCAATCGCCTGCCATCTGGAAACCCTCGATTATAATAACCAATCATTGTAAATATTAAACAACTTCCTCATTTTCACTTTACAAGCCATCCTGTAACATCATGCCTCCGAGCTTCATATCAGCCTTGTATTTGAAAATTCCCAGTTTGCAGACTATTCTTATATGCACAATATACTTTTACTAAATACTATTTTACTGATCTGGTGGTTTTAATTTTATTTTTTCCAGATTTTTGACAGTTCTCATTCTATCTTTACCTCTGTGGTTGGTCTCAGTAATTGTAATCACTATAATGATACATTTTATACACATATAATCTTCTCTTATAAATACTAAAAATGGACCCCAGGTATGTTGATCAGTAGAATCCACCTTAGAAACTTACCCTAGACTTACAGTGTCTTTACAAAGTGGTTCAGTCAATCTTGGCAGCACCTACAATAGTGAGATTCTGGGAGGCCAGTGCTCAGAGGTTACCTGGAGGGTATAGGTGGTTCTGTATGGGAAAATTGCTTTCTCATTTATTAGGCTCAGAGTTCATATCAGGTAGTCAGTCCTCCCTGAAGGGAGAGCGATCCCTATCAGACCCCGAGAACATGTCTTGAGCAATTTAACCAGGAAAGGAAAACAAAGTATAAGTAGATGCCCTTATTGGCAATGGATCCATCCCAAGACCCCCAGTGGATGCCTAGAACTGTAGATAGTACCAAACCCTACATACTTGTAAAATGTTTTTTTCCTATACATACCTATGATAAAATTTAATTTATAAATTAGGCATAGCAAGAGATTAACAACGACAATAATCAAACAGAACGATTATAACAATATACTGTAATAAATATTATGTGAATGGCTTTGGGACCACTATTAAATAAAATAAGGGTTATTTGAACACAAGCACTGCGATACTGAGACAGCCAATCTGATAACCGAGCCAGTTACTTAAGTGACTAATGGGTAGGTAGTGTATATGGTGTGGATATGGTGGACAAAGGGATGACTCACGTCCCTGCTGGGACAGAGCAGGATGGCGGGAAATTTCGTCATGCCACTCAGAACAGCAGGGAATTTAAAACTTATGAATTGTTTATTTCTGGAATTCTACATTTAGTATTTTCGGACCACAACTGACCACAGCTAACTGAAATCTTGGAAAATGAAACCACAGATAAGGGGAGACCACTGTAGAGATAAAGAATAAGAACTGGGTAATTAATTATAGGCAGACATATATTTCTTAAGACATGGTGATCATTTTCATCTATGACTAGAATTTAGTCTATCATCAGATGTGTATAGTCACTGTGAAATAATTTCTTTGTATTTGTGATATTATGCTATTGTATGCATTATTTACATAGTGAAGATTCTTTTCAAAACACTCTCACCTTGCCTCAGGAACAATAAATAGATTTTTCTGACCTCTCTCAACTTTTTTCAATGTAGAGAAGGACCTCTGGCACAAAAATTCTCAGATTTCAATAAGTTTAAGGATCATTTAGTATATTCGAAAGGAATATTGCCTTTTCTTGACCCTTAAGATTCTGACCTTTTAAAAGCTCTCCAGGCTATCCTACTAAGCAGCCAAAATCGGTTTTAGTCTTTTAAATGTGCTTTTACATGCCTTTCCCAAAAATGTGTTAAATGGTCCCTCTCCCTAACCTCAAACAGTTAAGAATGTGCAGGATGATTTAGTACAGCCAATTATATGTTCCTCTTGGAATAGACTCTTGAACAAATGACTGCAAAGTCTCAAGGCCAATTAGAAATTATTTATGAAATTGCGGTGGAGTTGAGAGACAAGAACTGCAGCACCTGGTGGTGTCCTAAACAGAACGTGAGCGCGCGTGCGTGCGTGCGTGCGTGCGTGCGTGTGTGCGTGTGTGTTGGGGGAGATAGAAGTGTCTTTTCTCTCTTAGATCCTGCCCAACCAAAGCCAGCTTCTCCAGCCTCCTTGCTGAGTCTCTGAAATGTCAACGTAAGAATGACCAAACCTAGGAGGATTTTTATAAGTTTATTTTAGCCAAATGACACATACCAGGAAGCAAGTTCTCAAATACTCCAGAGAAAAACCATTTTGCAGCTTCTTTTATGCATTTGAAATTAAGGAGGGAATGAAGGAAGATTACCTAAGGAAGATTACCTGAGGTGGGAGAAAGCAAGGCAGAGAGTGGATTAGAAGACTAAGGAAGGCTATGCCTTCGGGGGTATTACTTCTGGCATCTCAAAGGTATGCTAATCTAGGTGCTCAACAAGGATGGACAGGGTTTGCTTAAAAACCTTTCAATAAAGTACTTACGCCTTAGGCATGACTACTCACCACTACCTGTCCAGTTAGGAATTTATGATCATACCAATCTGTAAGGTTACTTTCCATAGAATCTCTTTTTTTCTGTCCACAGAACTATCCAATCACTTTTAATACATTCTTTTTCTGGTTATGTTAACTACAAATAGCGTCTATTTGTTTACAATCCAGACCTTCAACTAGTTCAGGTGAGCTAGGTCTTAGCCCTACCATTTTGCAGATGAAGAAATCAAGTTTCAGAGAGATTGAGTTACTTGTGGGAGGTTACTGAAAAAGAGACAGAGTCAGGACTCGAATTTTCTTTGTTTATCAGTCTTACTATCACAATATGGGGTGAGGAAAACCATAGAGCTACCATAATACACCTTCTTGACCAACACAAACAGAATCGGTGGTTCTCAGTCCTCACTGCTACTAGAATCATCTGCTAGAGTTACCAACTTGAATTGCCTATGGCCATCCTGATTTTAGCACTTGATGTCTCTTTGCCAGGGAAACTCTTTAGCACTGGGAAAACTGGAACAGTTGGTCACCCTACCTGGAGGCTTAAAAAAAAACACCATCAGTGCCTAGGCCCACCTCCAGAGAGTCTGATTTAGATGTTTTGTGTGGAACCTAAGTAATGGCATTGTTTAAAGTATCCCAGTTTATTCTTATGAGCACATGGGGTTGAGACTCATTAGTCAGTCTGTCATAGTTGCCCATCCAAACCTGTCTCTATTACTCTGGTCAATATCTACACAAGCAAGCATTTGATAAAGACTCTGAAATAATAAGAACAGAAGGCATGGCAAGCAGTGTCTAGAGTCAAAGTGCTAAATTCAATGGCTGTCCCTCTGACTCCCTCAGGAAAGAGCAAATAGAGAAAACAGAGACATTTGAATGGCCCTGCAGGTGATAATTATAGCTTCCAGGGTTAATAACCTAGTGACCTAGGGGAGGGTAACAAGCTCTGTGACAGTTATGAGTATTGATATATGTAGAAAGAGGAGTGTAGAAAAGGCTGTGTAGGTAAATGAGGCTGGACCGGTGATGACCCAAACTTCTCAGGTCACTTGATGGCTGAGGTCTGATTGTATACATCTGTTGGAGGATTCTACAGCTTTGATGCTGATCTTGCTACTTGACCTTGTTACTAGGGGCCAAGGAGGAATTCAGGTCATTCCTTTAGTCATCTGCTGTCCTGCTGGAAAAGTTAGAGCGTTGGCATTCCAGAATCCTTTTTCTTCCAGAAGTTCATTTGTTTGTTCATTCATTTATTCATTCAACAAATATGTGCTGAATGCCTATTATGTGCCAACACACCAAGCTGGAGATTCAACGCCAGAGAAGACAAACATGGTTTTGCACTTATGTGGTGTTGTGGTGGAGACTGATGCATAATCAAGCCATTTAACACAGTCTGATCGCTGCTAAGATGAGTGCTAAAAAAAATATGTAGATAAGATCCAGGAAGACTTCCCAGAGGAAATGTCACCTAGGCTGGGGCTGTAGGATAACCTGGGTTTAGCCAAGTCAAAGAAAAAGCTCTCTCAGGAAGAGAGAGCAGTAACAGTAAAGACCCCAACTGGACAGAGTGAAGCACTGGGTTGGGCAGAATAATGCACCCTCCCTCCAAGATCTTCACGTCCTAATGCCCAGAATCTGTGAATATGTTACCTTACATTGCAAAAGGGGCTTTGCAGATGTGATTAAATTAAGGATCTTGAGATAAAAAGGTTACCCTGGGTTATCCGAGTGGCCCAATGGAATCGCAAGGGCATTTTACATGAAAGAGGGAGGTGGTGGTAAATTAGAGCCAGAGAAAGATTTGAAAATGCTTCAATGCTGGTTTTGCAAAAAGAGGAAGAGACCATGGACCAAGGAATGCAGGCAGCTTCTAGAGGATGGAAAAGGCAAGGGAACATTTCTAGGGATTCTCCCCTAGAGCCTCCAGAAGGAATGTAGCCCTGCTAACATCTTGATTTTAGTCAAAAAAAAAAACCAAAACAAAAGAAACAAAAAAAACATTTGAACATCTGACCTCCTGAACTATAACATAATATGTTTGTGCTTTTTTAAGCTACTAAGTTTGTGGCAATTTGTTACAGGAACAATAGGAAACTAATACAGGAGCCGACAAGAAAGTAGTGTAGTATGGCTGACCCATAGAGTATAAAATAGAAATGAGATTGGAAAGGTCAGCAACCCTAGGCGGAACTTCCTAGGGTTTGTTCGGGGGGTAAGGCTAAAGTCCACTTTATCCTTGGGATGCCCTGAGGATGGATTTTAAACTGAGGAATGATAAGATGAGGTCTGCATTTTAGGAAATTATATTTGACTTAATCCAGGGGTCGGTAAAGTTTTCCTGTAAAGAATCAGATAATAAAAACTTTGTGCTTTGTGGGCCATATAGTCTCTATTGAGTTTCATCTTTGTTATTTAACAACCCTTTCAAATGTGAAATCTTAGAGAGATCTTGGCCAAGTGAGGAACGAAATGGACTGGCACATGAAGGAAAAGCAGTTTAAAATGTAAAACCCACTCTTAGCTCAAGGGCCATAGCTTGCCCCTGCTCTGAGCTAATTGTAGCTATCTTGTGTCTCATTTTCTCAACTATCCTTACAGCTGGGTGTGACAATGGGAGCTGGGGACCCAATTCTCCAATTCTGGCTTAAAAAAAAAAAAAAAAAACATAAGGGAAAGTCTCCCAAAGAACTTCTGGGAAAACTTTTGCTTTCCTAATGAAAAAATCAGGCACGGCCTTTCTGCTTTTTTCCTGCCTTGAACACAGATGCGATGCCTCATCCCATAAGATAAGCCTGAGAAAAAAGCCTGAGAAAAAAGCCAAGATTAATGCAGAGATGATAGCCCTCACAGAGACTGCTGTAGTAAAATTGTAACTACCTCTAGATTTCTTGTAATGTGAGGGAAAATCAATCTGATTTTAAGTTGGGTATACCGTTACTTGCAGCTGGAAGAATCCCTAATCAAATAGACTGATGTTAGGAGACCGGTTAGGAGGCTACCTGCACCCTGAAGTGACGGGGGATGGTGGCACAAACTAGGGCAGTGGTAGTGAGGATAGAGAGAAGTGCACAGACATGAGGCATATTTAGGTGGTAGTATCAACAAGATATGGAGATTGCATGTGGAAGGAGAGGAGGAAAGAGGAAATAGGTGATGCTAATAATTACACCCAGATTTCCAGCGTGGCTCACTGATAATAGTGGTGCTATTTACTGAAAGGAGGAAGAAGAGCAGGTGTTAGAAGGGATCGTGAAGAACTGAATTCTGGAGTTTGGGGTGCCTGCGGGCCATCCAAGCAGAGCTGTCCTCAAGTAGTTCCATGTGAGAGACTGACACTCAGAAGAGATTTAGATAGGCGTCATCAGCACCAACCCATACCTCTTCTTGTAAATAACTTATTAAAGCATGATTCACATAACATAAAATTAACCATCTTAAATTGATATTCAGTACATTCGCAATGTTATGCAACCACCACTTCTATCTAGTTCCAAAACATTTTCATCACTCCAAAGTGTGTGTGTGTGTGTGTGTGTGTGTAATGGATTTTATATATCTACTTACCTAACTATCTGTATAGGGATTATGAATCTCCAAGAAAATATTTAATTAAAGTTATAGACTTTGCTCCCCTGCCAAATGCACACACGCTCAAAATAATACATATGATCTGGAAAGCATACCCCCAAATTCCTTCTATGGACCTCCTAGGGGCTCACAGACCCCAATGCAAGAAGCCCTGATCTAATGAAGCTTTGGAAGTGGATCAAGGGGGCTTTCCTGGTGAAAAGCTGAAGAGGACACAGCTTCCTCTGGATTGTTCCCTTACTTGCCATCACCCACTCACTGCCCACTCCTGTCCACAATCCTGGTCCACTCTATCCTAGTTGGGAAAGCATCAGCACTCATTTACCTCTCTATTCTCCTTCTCCCAAAACTCTGAAGCTTTCTCTCTTCCTCCTTGGGACCTTCATTCTAGTTTGCATTTCTGATGAAAATTGGGAGGTACGGAATAAAAAGAGTTTATTTATTTGAAAAATATACAATACAGATGAACCTTGAAGACATCATGTTAAATGAAATAAGCCAGACACAAAATTGCTTCCCTTATATGGAGTACCTAGAACAGTCAAATTCATAGAGATAGAAAGTAGAATGGGAGTTGTTAGGGGATGGCGGGAGAGGGAGTAGGGAGTTACTGTTTAATGTGTGCAGAGTTTCAGTTTGGGATGATGAAAAATTTGTAGAGATGAACAGCGGTGATAGATACACAACAATGTGAATGTACTTAATGTCACTAAACTGTATACTTAAAAATGGTTCAAATGGTAAATTTTATGTTATGTATATTTCACCACAATAAAAGAAAATAGTATATAAACCTTTACTAAAACGGTGTTCTCAACAGTGTGATAGGTGCTTAGCTAAGCAGGTATATCTCTTGCTTCTCTGAGCAAGAGATATACAACTTCAAAGAGCTCATAATCTAAATGGAAGGTGATCCATACATTAGAACGTTAAAATAATCCTTTTCAACCCACTATAGTTTGGAAGGACTGTTCTTGATACTTTCTTATCTCAGGCTCAACTATAGTCCTGCGGGCTTGGCAAGGGTGGGAATATTACCACTCTCTATCACCCCACCATCCACCCATCTGATAGATGAGTCTAGCCCAAGAACAATAACTGATGGGGCAGCCACTAATGTTTAACCTTGTAAATAATTGGTGAGGTCTTTTCAGATCTTTACATTTCTGAGCAAGAATGAATTGATGGCACTGTGAGCAACAATAATCTAGAAGAATTGTATTTTCTACTGCTAATTTTACCCCAAATTTCCTGATTTGGTGAGTCTGCAGAATTTGGGGCTAAGGCTATTAACTTTTACTGAGTCTGAAATGCTTTTCAATTCCTTATTTTACAACTTGGATATGATATTTTGGACTGTCTTAACTCTTGCAGTTCCTTAGGATATAAAAATATTTTCCCTAAAATGCAAAACTGTAGTCAATTTAACTGTATGTCCTAGGGCCAGTTACTCAGCTACACAAAGACTGAATTTTTTTGTATCTAAAATGAAAGTCCTAACAATATCTACTCCAGAGTGCATCAAGAACATCAAATGAGAATCTATATATAAAAGTCCATTGTGAACTGTAAAAAACTACATTAAAGTTAGCTGAGTGTTTATTTACATGTGCTTTTGTGAGATTAACGGGATTTCAGATAATATTTGCAGTATGAGTAGGAGTTAAATTGACAGAGGAGAAGATGTGAGTCAGTATGTGGAAAAATGGTATATGGTAAAGAGCAATTAAGTGAAACTAAATACAGTTAAAGGAGAAACATAAGAGGCATTTCTTTCAAAATAATAATACCCACTATTAATATTATGTACTGTTTTAAAAATTCTTCCTAATGCAATAAGCTATGAAATAGAAATGAAAGGAATGAACATCAAAAGGAAGAAACAAAAATCATTATCTGTAGATAATATAGTTTTAGTAGTAGAAAACAAAAAAGAACTGGTTAAAAGTATTAAAATTAATAAGTGAATTTGGTAAAGTAGCTAGGAACATATTAATATATAAAGAAGCAATAGCATTTCTCTAACTAGCGGGAAAAGAGTGAAATTTTGCCTATATGTGGTTCTAAATACACTTAGCCTTTACCTTGCAGACAAGTTCATTGTCCAAACCAGGTCTCTCCAATGTCCTTCTCCTTCTTTCCTGCCACTATCTCCTTCAGCCCACATTGATACTACCCTGGGGACAATCTCATGCATTACATATTTTCATGTTAATTAGTATTAAGGAGAATAAATTTTATCTTGAAAAGTCTGTGTTAACATTTTGGGTGGGCCAGAATTCTTTGAGAAGAGAGCTTAAGAGAGGCCTTCCATAAAATATTTTTGTTGCTTTTGTTGATGCTTATCTCCCTTTCAGTTTCTCTTAGGTCTTGCTTTCCTTCTATCCCTCCAATAACTTTTTGTTGTGAAATATAATAACTTGTAGACTTTTGTGATAAGCCTGCAATAAATGCCAGTCTGTCTGCACATGGAAGTAAGATAATTTCTCTATCCTCTCCACCCATTTATCACCCAGACACAGGCTCTGGGGAAGGTTAGCAGAATTACAGAACCACAGGCTCTCTCAGCCAGAACATTCCTCCCCCCAATCTGTCTGCCCTATCTACCAATACCTGCTGAGGATTTTATGGCCACAATCTGACAACCTACAGTTCTCTGCATTCAGATGGGTAAGCACTCTTAGGTTCTTGGTCTGGAGACTTTTATCCACTCTGGCCCCATGGGGACTTTGGCCCTAAATTTAATTTGAAGTTGAGGAATGTTGTAGAGGCTAAGCTATGACTGGGAGATCTGAGTAACCAGAACAAAATGTGGAAGAAGGTGAAAAATGCCCCTCCTTTTACTGTTTACAGGGCCTCTTTCCTAGGCCAAATTCGGTACGAAAGAAGGCATGTGGAAGGGTCTAAGCAAGGATTTGATGAGGGAATGTGATTCCTCTTGCTCTTGAGTTCAGCTTAGCCCCAGTCCTTTCATGTCGAGCACTGCTAGACCATGTGAAAGAGTGGGTAGGGAATGTTACCAGGCTTGGCAGATTTGCCTTCTGGACCTCATAGCTCCAACCACTGCCTGCTGACTCAGCTCCTGACCCCATAGTTTCCCCTATTGTTAGCATCTTATATTACCATGGTACATTGTCAAAACTAAGAAAGCAACCTTGGTACATATTATTAACTAAAGTCCAGACATATGTTATTAGCTTTAACTATTATTAACTAAACTCCAGATTAGATTTCATTAGTTTTTTCCAACTAATGTCCTTTTTCTATTCCAAGATCCTATCCAGTATATGACATTGCATTTAGGGGCTAATGTACTTTTAACTGTTATAGAAACTTCCTTAAATAGAATTTCTAGTTCCATCCCTGTACTTTCTTCTAAGACTTTCCAGTGAACATAGGGGAGAAGAAGGAACCACGAACCTAAGGTCAGCTCTAAAAGCTCCGCCTCCACTTATCATTAGTATTTCCTGAAGTAAAATCTCCAGAGTAAAAGTCTAACAAGATACTCTGTTATTTTAAAGAAAAAAAAAGGGGGAGGGGGTCTATAGTCAAATGACTTAAAGAAAAGCTAGATACCAAATCTCTTCTTGAAGAGGCAAAATGTCCATCAACATGACAAAATCTGTGAGAAGTCCTACAATAAGCCAATTTAATTTGGTTTAACAGAACTTTTCTCAAATTTCAGTCAATTGTATACCATTTTCATGCCTTTTGCCATATCTGCAGATAATCTGTACTATTATTGACTTAATTCTTTTCTTTAAATCCACTCACCTTTTAAAAGGCTCATTCTAAATGGCACTTGAGATTACTATTGTAAAGGAAAAGTTAGGATCCTTTGCCAAGCTAACTAGAAAAAAAAAAAATCTCAATTTCAACCTAGATATTCCTGTAGTTATCTCATCTAACACCAGTGGTTCACATATGACAGTTTGGGAAATATTGGTTAACCAAACTCTTTTTTCCATAATACCTGTTAACATCCTGGGGAAACACTGGGAAATGCTGACCAAGTTGGTCTACCTCTGAGGCCCAAAAGATCAGGAAATATACACAGGGAGCTAACGGTGAAGCCCAGACTAACACTAAAGGCCCCTACCACCCTCTAGTGCTCTTCCCACAACCTTACTAAGCCTCTGAGTTTCAGGCATTTTCTAGGCATGGCTAAAAGAAGTTCCTTGAGGGTCATAGTTTGTAACACAAAAAGTTCAGATTCCATGTGATCCCACATTTAGGATTTTAAACAGATTTCTACACTCAGCTCTGAAGCCTCCCTGTCTTCTTATACTCCATAGAGAAAACTTAGATCTGATTCTTTGTCAAAATAAACAAGTACGAAGTGTTTTCTGATTCCCAACTTTCATTGCTGCCTATACCCCACCAACTCTCATCCACAGACCAGATACTTGCACTTTGTACTGTCCTTCCTGAAGTTATGTTATTTTTATATTTAATTTTGTTTGAGCAAAAGGGTGTGGCAAAAGGGGTGCCTACTGTTAATCAGTAATAGAGAGCATCAGATCAAGAAGGTGCTTCCAGCTGGGCTAAGCACTGTTTGGCCCTCAGTCCTCCGCTAAAATGGCCCCTGAAATGTGACTACTCAATTCAACTTGTGCTCTTGGCTGTCTTCTCATCCCAAGAGGCTAGACCACAGGTGTCACTCTCCCCTTCTCCTTTTGGCCAGTTGCTTGATGCCTTGAATGGATTTGTTAACTTAATGCTCACTAATCCCACCCCAGTTGTTTTCCAACATTCAGACCAGACATGAGTGCCTGCTGGGCTTGATAATGGCCCCTGCAGTCATTCATTTATTTACTTATTCAAAATATTGGACACCTAGAATAAGCCAGTCTATGCTGTGTTATAAGTAATAATACAGAGCTCTTATGTGGTAGGCACTCCTTATATATTATCTCACTTAGTCCCAGGACAATTTTTCAAGAAGGATATTCTTCTTTTCATTTTGAGTTTAAGTAAACGAAGGCTCAAACAAATTAAATACCTTTTCAAATGGAATATAATTAACAAATGGCAGATCTGAGTTTTGAACCCAGGCATATAACACCAGAGCCTTTACTCATAGCCATTACCCTATACTGTTTTCTTGGGAGAAGGTATGGTTTTTACCCTCAAAGAATTCACATATTTATAATAGCTACTGTGAGGTCCTTAAAAAAAACTCTGCCATCTCTGGATATGTTTCTATTTTTTTGTCTTTCTCTCCTGGTGATTTATCACATTTTCCTCTTTTTCATACCTAGTAATTTTTATTGAATGTTGCATATTGTGGATGCTACATTGTAGAGCATCTGGATGTTGTTGTCTTCCTTTAAAAAATGTTAAGACTTATTATTTTCTTTCTCTAAAAGTCAGTTAATTTGGATTAGCTTGATCCTGTCAGAGCTTTACTTTTTTAGGGTTGGTCTAGATTTCCCTTATTTGATAAATGAAATAGCCCTGTTCCTAACGCATGGACCTTTTGAAATCTAAACTCAAGTCCCAGAGTAAACATTAAGGTCTCTTACTTTTTCTGGTCAGAATTCTAATATCTCCCAGTACTTTGTGACTTTAGGGATCTCTGTTCTAACAACCTACAAGTAGCTTTTTTCTCCCAGGCCTTGTGGATGTCTTCCTGTGCACATGCAGCTTACCATTCAGCCAAAGATTGAGTTTCCATTAAGAGAATAACTTTGTATATTTTTTGAGCTATTTTTTTTTAATGCATATCTCTCCTCTCTTTAACCCAGCCTCACATATTACAGCCACTACAGTAATCTAGAACTCTGATCTCTGCCTCTTCAGCTCAGCAAGATCATATGCTCTGCTTAGGCTCCAACCTCCCTGCCTAATGGTTTGAAAGGGAGCCTAAGCAGAAAGTTGTGTTGAATACGGAGCTCGCCTCATGTCTATTTTGTTAAAGATCATAGAAAAGCACTCTGTTGTTCAATGCCTAAAAACAGTTGCTTCACATACTTTGTCAATTTTATAGTAATATATGGCACAAGAGTAAGTCTAACACAAAGTACTCCATTACGGACAGACTAGAAAAGCCTGGACATTCTTTTTTTTAAAAAGATCTGACAATCTCTGAATTTAACTGGAATTTTAGTCTAATTACATTTATTGTCATTATTGGCATATCTGAAATTGTTTTTATTATTCAATGTTTTTGCTGTGTGTATGTTTTGTTTTTACATGATTTTTTCTTATTTTTTCCTTAAAAAAAAATTTAAGTTGTTTTCATTTGTTCTTTTGTTTTATTTCATTTTACTCCCCTACAATTTTTTAAGGTCTACATTCTATTTTCATTCTTTTACTAGTTATTCTTGAAAAGTTTACCATGCCTACTTATATTAATAATTCTATAGTTTATATCTGCTCCTCTGCTGAATAATAGTCTTTAGACTACCTCTAAATCCTCTACTCCTAACTCATAAATTATTGTTATCCACTGTTTTCATTTAGTCCTTTAAAAAACATACAAATTGGACATTATAACAACTTCATTTCATATAAATAATACTTATTTAATGTTATCTACAAGTTTACCAATTTCTTTGCTCACTATTACTCAGGTTTTCATTCAGAGATAATTTTCCTTCTAAAATAAGTCATTTTTTAGAAGTTATTTTGTTGAAGGCCTGCCGTGGTGGGTTCTCTCAGATATTAATCTCAAAATAGCTTTATTCTGCCCTCATACTTGAAAGACAATTGGGCTAGGTACATAATTTTAAGTGGACAATTAATTTCTAATTCCTGGTTGACAGTTACGTTCTCTCAGCATTTTGAATATATTGTCAATAAATATATTTTTTTAACCTGAGTTGTGAGGTCTGCAGTCAAATTGTCATTCCTTTATTGATAATTTTTTCTCTTAAGCTGCTTTTAAAATATCTTTATCTTTGTGTTTTGGAGTTTTACTATAATATATCTAGGTTTAGAGTTATTTTTATTTATCAAGTTTGCTATAAATTATGTTTTGGGTATTTATGGATTAATATCTTTCATCAGAATTGAAAAATTATCATCCATTAACTCATCAAATATTTCTTCTTTAGTTTCATAATACGTCCCCCTAGAAATCCATAAATTAGATTTATTATTTTATTTTTCATGTTTTTCAATCCCACTTTCATCATTTCCATCTCCTTGTTTTCTTATATTATATTCTGGGTAACTTATTTAGATCCAACTTCCATTATATTCTTATGTTCCATTACATTGTATTCTTACCATGTTTAATCTGCTGTTTAACCCATGGTTTTATGAAGTTTTAAAATGTCAACAATTATATTCTTAATTTTAAGGTACATTATTTTTATTTCAAAAATTCCCAGTCACTTGTGATAGTCTCTTATTGCTTCATCAGTTTTGTAATTCCATCTTAAAATTTCTTTCGGTATTTCATACAAAGTTATTTTATTTTATAATTCCAATATCTGAACACCATAGAGCTCTAAACTTATTGTTTATGGTTCTGACTCTTAGTCATAGTGGCTTATTTTCTCTTATGTGTGCTGATCTCTGATTATAAGATCATATATATTTATCTTTGGGGGTCTCACGGGCTTAAATTGGGAATTTTTTAATTCTCCTACAAGGAGCTAACAGGAACTATCATCTTGAGATTACTTTAGCTTTTTTTCCGAATAACTTTCCTTATTCAGGAATCTCAAGTTCAAAAAGTCTATTTAGAACTCTGATTAACTGAGTCACTGATATACCTGTATTTACCCTTAGGGCGATACCAACCTCCAGGCTACTCATTTGAAGATTTTTATTTATTGCAAGTCTCATGATATATTTAAAAATTAACTTCTTCCAGAATCTCCTTGTTTTAGCATAAGGGGTGCTTTATAGTATCTAGCCTCCCATAGTGACAAAAATGAAAAGCCTGAAAACTGCTTTTTTTTTTCTTTTCTTTGAAAATTGATTCATGTGTATTTCAGGATAGTAACAGTAAATAAGGTAAAATATGCCTTATTTACTTTGAAAATTAGTTTGAAAATTGATTCAGATATATATTTCAAAAACAGTGAAATCATAGTGAATGGGGCAAAGTGTACATCTGAGTAAGGATTCAGATATAAATTTGAAAAGAAAGAGTAACACAGTATCTACGAGTGGCAGGGACTGAAACTAAAATAGATAAGAGTTGATTGCCTTTGAGGAAGTGCTAAATGACACTGAAGATCTATAGATGTTTTTGCCCTGGAGACACTTACTGATTATAGCTAGAGGCTAAGCATACAGGATTGGTCCTGGGGTAGAAGGTCCCAGGGTTGGGAACAGGGAAATCAGGAGAGATTTTGGTATGTAAGTGGGGCTGTAGGGAGACAAACTGGATGTTTCAGGAGTCAAATGGAGGCATCTGGTCTGAATATCCCCTTAAGATATATGACAAATTTTGAAGCTGCTTGGGGTAGGAGACTGAACACTCAGACTGACAACCTCGTAAAGGCAGAACTTAATCTCCAGAAATCCTTCCAGAAAACAAATAACTCCTATTTCTCAATTAAAAACCCTGAAAGATCTTTCCCTAGGAAAGAGAACAAATTAGAGATAGGCTGAATCTAACCAAAACTAACCCACTTCACTGTGTCCACTCTACCCTCAACACTCAGTCCTATATTGAAATTAGATAATTGGCCCCCTTTGTTAGCCCTCAGAATGAAAGGTTGAATTCTCTACTATGTAAGATAACATCATCCGGAGCATATGTGGTCCTTTATACACAATATCTGGCAGCAATTTCTGGACATGTGAAAACCAAGACCATAAGACAAATGGATAAATCCACAATTACAATCAGGGATTTCCATATTCTTCTAGGGTACCTCACTCTTAATTCAGTAATGAAGTAGATTCAATAATTAAGTAGACAGAAAATAAGCAAAAAATATAGCAGACTTGAGCAGTACTATCAACCTACTTGACTCCACCCAACAATAGCAGAATATACATTCTTCTCAGGAGCACATTTAATATTTACCAAGACTGACCATATTTTGGGCCATAAAACAAGTCTCAATAAATTCAAAGAATTAAAATCATACCATATATTCTGCAACTACTATGCAATAAAACTGGAAATCAATAATAGCAAGAGCTATAGAAAAACTTTTTTTTTTTTTTGGAAACAAAAACATGCTTCTAAATAACCACAGGTCAAAGAAGAAATCAAAAGAGAAATCAGAAAACATTTTGCACTTAAACTAAAACCACAACATATCAAAATTCATGAGAAACTTCCAGACCTGTGAGAAAATAAATATCTGTAGTTTAAGCCACCTAGTCTGTGGTATTTTGTTATGACAACCATCACGACCTAATACAGGTACCACGCTGGAACTAATCTAAATGTCCATTGACAGAAAAATGACTAAACTAATTTATCAGATGTCCTCTTAATGAAGTGAAGAAAGTTAGCATTACCTCATATTGATATCATGTACCCCCTGATATGAAGCAGTGAGAAAAGGACCTCATCTGTGATCTTCCTTCCCAAGTCCCATAACCCCAGTCTAGTCATGAGAACATATCAGACAAACTCAAACTCAAACTGAGGAACATTCTAAAAAGTACCTGACCAGTACACTTCAAAAGTTTCAAGATCATAAAGAGCAAGGAAAGACTGTCACAGACTGGAGGAGACAATGACTAAATGCAATGTAGCATTCCTGAGGAGACAATGACTAAATGCAATGTAGCATTCCTGAGTGGACCCTGGAACAGAAAAAAAATTAGTGGCCATAGGGAATATAATCAATAATATTATAATAACTATGCATAGTGCCAGGTAAATACTAGACTAATTGGGGGATTGCATAAATGTCTAACCATTGTGCTATATACCTGAAACTAATATAAAATAAAATAAAATTTAAAAATGGACATTAGTGGAAATACTGCCGAAATCTAAACGAAGTCTGTAGTTAATAGCATTGTTTTAAAGTGAATATCTTAGTTTTGACAAATGTACCATGGTCACGTTAACATTAAGGTAAGCTGAATGAAGGGTATTATCTTTGCAACTTTTCTGTATATCTAAAATTATTCTGTTATTCCAAAACAAAAAGTTTATTTTAAAAAAAAATTTATTTATGTGTCAGCATTAAACAAATACATGAATTTGTTTAAAATATCCCACTTATCCTCAAAAATCAAATACTTAGGAATAAATCTAATGAAAGATATGTGAAACTCCACATTGAAAACTACAGAATATTATGGAGATCAATTTTTAAAGACCCAAATAAACAGAAGGATACATCATATTTATGTAAAATTACTTGTTTGAAACATTCAGGTACTTGACATTGATAAATCTTAATAACTTAGACAACAAGCTCTTAGGAAACTTCAGAATTCCTAGTCTAACCTTCTCCTTTTATAGAAATAGAAAATGAGGGCCAGAGAATTAAGTGATTTGTTGAAGGTCATAAAGCAAATTGATTACCAAAGAAGATATCCAATACTTTTCAAAGGTTTAATGATGACTGTATCCTCAACTTTCTGAAAGAGTGATAGATCAAAAATCTGACCAATAGAATTTTCCAGAATTAATAGTGTTACACAATATGAAAGAGCTTCTGTGCAGCAACATCATTATCTGTTTGGAACATCTAGAGTTTATTGGCATCATTAACATAGCATCTAGGAGAGTGTCTGTCAGGAAGAATCTGACTGAGAGAATAAAAGCTTTCAGAGAGATGTATAGAGTAATTTTTGAGAAGAGATCTAAGGGGGAATTTTTTTATGCTAAGGTGACATCAACTGCAAGCAACTTGTAGAGATTGTTTTCTTTTTTTTTTAAGTAAATGTGAGGAAAAGATGTCTTTAGTGTACTTATTCTCCCTCTTCTGAATATGAAATGTCACCCATTCCATGAATAGATGACCTGTTCTTTGTTTTATGTTATGATAGCTACAACATTTCAGGTCCTCCACAGTGTGTACCTTGGAATTTGTTACTTATGCATTTCAATTAATTTGGGAAGAACTGTTATTGGATCAATAAGAAAATGCTTGAGAAGAAATTATAGACCTGTGCTACTAGCGAAATAATGAGTCATATGCATGTGTAATTGTTTAAGACATGCAGCATAACACAGCTTTAGTGACAAATTATAGTGCTTGAACTTTTGAAAAGGCATTTACCTTGATCTGTGAGGCACTACAGTGGAAAAGAGAAAAACCAAATTACTAAAATCTCTTAAGTTCAAATTCTTCCATCTACCTATTGTGTGAATTTGAGTAAGGTATTTAAACTCTATGTGCTTTATTTTCCCCATCTCTAAAATGAAATTAAAAAAAATAGTACTTATCTTGTAAAATCGTTGTAAGTATTAAATAAAATAAGGAAAGTAAAGTGTTTATGAGTTAGCTTGGAGTCCTCAATAAATAGTAGCTCCTATCATTATTCCACAAATTCATGTTACTCTGATATTTTTCCTAAATTGTACTTAAGGTCTGTATTATTTTTTATAATAATTACTGTATTAACTGCAAGGAACAAATTAAGATTCACCCACAACGATGAAACTACTCTTTATGATAACCTAGTATCACATCATATCTAGTATTCCTAGAGGCCAGAGTCGGAAGACTATTGTGTATGGAATGGGCAGATGTGAATTCTATGTCCAGCTCTATCTGTTCTGCTTCCATTCTTGAAGTTGATCTAAAGCTTTAATGAGTCTGCACTTACATCTTCAGACCCATGGAAATGACCAAGCCTGGAAAACTTATGTATCACTTCTGCTCACAATTAGTTCATTGACCAAAACAAGTCACCCATTTGTTTGGGTAGCTGGCACATAGTAGGCTCTGAATAACCACTTATAAAAGATTCAATGAAAACAAGTTAGAGTGGTTGCTCAGTAAGCTGTTTTTGTTAGATGGGAAAACTACCAGATAAAAATTTGACCTGCACATTTTGCTAAAGCTCAGCAAGGATACTTAAGGACTTTCTGTGATTTTACCAAACTTTTTCTTACTTTAAACTTTTTCCTTGAGGACATCCTTTGGTTTTAAACTTTCATTTTGCCTAATTCAGATGCATTTTATACCTTTTTGGACTTCAAAATGGAAACACATTTTCCATGGAAACAACCTTCATTTGCTATCTAGTTATAAATAACTCCTTTCTGGTGATTCTTGTCCCCACCATCCCCTTACAATCACCTAACAAAGACAATAGTGAACCGTTTGTTTGTTCCTGAAAACCAGATGAACAAAACACCATGTGTTCAGGTAACTATAGATCAGCATAGAATATGATGCCAAGGTTTACGGAGAAAAGGTTCACTCAATCCATTTTAAAATTCAAAAATAACACTGAAAGATCTTGATATTTTATCCCTACATCCTTTTGAAACTGCTAATATTTTAAGTAGTCAATTAATTCTATTGTCATTTGGGAAAATATCTCATAAACTTCAAATTCTATTTAACATCAGTGGCATACATCACTCATGCCCACATTCTGATGGCCAGAATGGAGCAGGATTATTATCAGGTATAGCAGATTGTTTTAATATCTCATTCACATGATCTCAGACCTTACTATTTTGGTATAGAGCTGCCCAAGACTTTCATCTGTGGCACCTGCATCTCTGTACCTGAGGGCTTCCTGTGGCTCCTGGAACCTGCTCTGCCTATGAACAGAGCAGGCATAAATGTGGGAAATTAATCCTTTCTTTGGACCCAGAGTATCTCTCAACCAATGACTGAGAGGGTTTATGTGTGAATATCCCAGTTCCCTCCTTCAGGTGGGTTAATCTGAGGCACTACGTTTTAGACTTCCTCAGAGAGATTAATTCCAGTTGCCCACAGTAGTAATTTGCCTAATAATGCACTCTGAATTGTTTTCCTGCTCTTCTCACTTCCCCAATCCCTACTGATGTTTCTTGGAATCTTCAAAGCTAAGAGCCTACTCAAACTTAAATACTTGTTTCAGATTTCAAGCCCCTGGATCATGGGATGCATACAGACCTGTACATGATTGTTTCATTACATCTTCACACAAACCCCATCTTTTAGACTATGATCCTCTTTATCACATGAGAAAACTGATGACAACTTAATTTGTCAAGACCCCGCAGCTACTAATGGATGGAACCAAGATTCTAATCAAGCTGTCTCCAGATTCTATTTTCTTAACCACTGTATTGTATTTGTTATATGTCCCCCAGAAGGGAAAAGAGTTTGCAGCTAAGTCTCGAGTCCAGGGTAGCCAAAAGCATTAGAGATCAGAAATTATGTCTTAGTTATCTATGTGTCCTCAGTACCTAGGATACTGCCTACTGTATGATAGCAACTCAAAATGTTTGTGACACTGCTCAATTGTGTGATGGAACATCACCTCTCACATGGAATAAAATGAATCCCCTGCATGCAGAGTCCTGCTTCTGCTTGCAGGACAACTCAGAGGGTATGGGAGTCAGAGATCTTAGAAAGAATTCTGGTTCTGCCATTTGGGAGATTTGTGACCTTGGACAAAGGCACTTAACCCCTCTGAGTCTTGACTCTCTAATCTGGAAAATGTAAAAAGTAGTTAAAACAACACCTACTCTATGGCATTGTTATTCAGATGGGATGATATAAAACTGCAATGCTGAACATATAGTACTCAATAGATAATAGTTATTTTTGTCCCCTTATCCTTTCTTATAAATAGTCGTTTGTAAGAGGTCCACTACATTTTGGTTCTCAACTAAAATAAATGAGCAGTAATTGCAATTCAAATCAGAGTGGGGGGAATGGCATTGAATTGGGAGTTGAGAAACCTGTCTTCTGGCTTTTGTTGTCCTCTCTCTACTAGCAGCTAAAGTAGTCAAGTCATTTTAGCTGTCTGGGCTTTCCAATGCCATACCTCAAATTAGAGAATACAAACCTCATATTAGATAGAGTTGATCTCTGAAGTCTCTAGGATCCTCTTAATCTCTCTCTCTGAGTTTCTTTAAGAGATTATGTTGAGGAAGTTAGTACCTTTGGTTTGATTATTTTTAAACAAAATATATGAGGTCAGTGAAAAAATGCATTCATTATCAACTTATTTCAGAGTTTATGAAACAGACTTTCTCCAAAATCCATAGAAATTTGGCCGAGAGCTATAATGACTCAAACCTACCACCTAGCGGTGAAGAAAGGAAGTTTCAGATTGATGACACACGATGTCCTGCCATCCCATGTGCAGGATGGTGGTCCTTAGAAATCTTTTATTTCATATTTGTCCTCTCCTCTCACCACTCAGGATAGTTTTATGTACACACAAATTCAATACTTCCTGATTTATCAGCTTGTTCATTTAACAGTACTCTTAAACCAATGAAATATTGTGGACTTTTGACAATTGTGGAAAAATAATTGGTTTTTAAGATTTGGGGAGCAGAAGGTACCTTTCTATTCACACATCTCAAGCCACTCCTACCCAAAAGGCCTACTTAGTCCATCTCTTTAAAGACAGACACGCCATTCCACAAGTGCCTGGTTCAGAGAGTGAAGACAGCTACCTTTGAAAATACAACAATGGGATCCTCGACACCAAGTATTTAACGACTTCGTTTTGCCTACTACAGTGATTAAAATTAAGTTTTCAAATTTAAATTTAAATATCTAAAAGCGGGAATGCACTGTCCTTAATCTTAAACCCCAAAGGTGGGAAAGAAGCCCGAGTCCTAGGGTTCTGGGCCTATTGGTAAAAAGAGATCTATTTTCTTTCGGTTTTGTATTCCACCTCCCTCCCTTGCCCCTTCTCCTTTTCCTTTTCGTTCTTCTCTTTTCTCTTTCAAGTAACAGTCAAGGAATTAAGATCAGCATTATATGTTTAAATGGAACAGGGAGTGCTCTACACATGGTGATTTAATTATCTCAGGTTTCCACCTGAAAATCCCCTTCGAAAATACGGAATTAAGCCAATGTCAACACTATGCTTTGAATATTGTTAATAAAGTCTTTCTTTTTTTTTAAATTCCATTCTCACTTGAGCTGTTTTCTTAAATCCCCTTTCCACACAACACAGATACAGAAGGGGTTCCGAATCGGCTAACTTGAGAATTTTACCTATGATCAGTCTTGCTAGAAACCTCCTAGTTTTTTATTTACATTAAAACGCTTGATTTCAATTTTTACTGGATTTATGAATGTTGCTTAAACCTTCCAATGACTTTATAGAACATGTCCCTTTTACCTTTTAAAACTTTAGGGCTCAGTGCTTCCACGGCATCCGGGCATTTATTCTTAATTCTGCTTCTTAAACGGGCTCCTGGGAGGAGCAGTTTCGACCGAGAAGTTCAGAGAAGCAGTTATCACGGAACTTGCAACAGTGCCGGGCGATAGGCAGGTTAGAAGTGATAACTAGGGCTGGTCTAAAAAACAAAAGCCCCAGGAAGGGAAAGGAAGGGGCAGCCGTGGCCTTGGAGGGCAGTGCGGCCACGGCGCACGGTCGAAGGTGAGCTCCGGCCGTGGGAAGTCGCCTTCCCGGGCGGCAGAGGAGGCGGTACCCGCTGCCAAAGACCGCGGGGACCGCAGCGCCGCCGGGCGCGCGCCGCTGTGTGCGCCGTAGATGCGCGCCCAGTTCGCCCCCGGGGCCATCGTGAGGTGAAGCCGGCCCTGCCCCCGCGCCACCCCCGTCGGGAGTCGCGACGCCCAGACCGCGGGTGCGTGCGCGGCCCCGGGCGACGCGGCTGGGCGTGCGCGGGGCCGCGGTGGAGGCAGGGCCGGGCGGGCGGCAGAAGATGGCGAGGGTGTGTAGGCGGCAGCAATGCTCCGTTGAGAGACGCGGTTTTCGGCAAGAACTAGACTCGTGGCGCCACAAGCTCATTCACTGTGTAGGTGAGACCCTTTCCCTGCCGCCTCCAGCCCTTGGGCCGCCCCGCCCCCAGCCACCCCGGACGTGGGAGGGAGCCGGGAGAGAGGCAATCGCTGCTCCGGCCCGCCCGCCCTCCTTGGCTCGGGCGTCCCCCTCCCCCACCCCCCGGAGTGCGGGCGCGCGCGACCTCCGGGCGGGCTCTCCCGGGCTCGGGCCTGAGCGCGCGCGCCGGCCCCTCCCCTCTGCGCACCCTCCCGGGGCGGGCTCGGGCGGGAGCGCGGGTCCCTCCCCTCCCCCTTTCCCTCCCCTCCTGGCGCCGGGCGCCGCCGCCGGCTTATTGTGGAGACTCGCCCCGCGGCGCTGCCACTCGACTCGGGACGCCGCCGCGGGTCCTGCAGAGCCTAGCGCGGGTCCGGGGGGCGTGCTGGGTCTCGGCTCAGCGCCGTTCTCCGCTCTCGCCGGCGCCTACCCCTCCCGCGTCACCCTTCCCCCACGCGCAGCGGCGCGCGCCCCCGGTCCCGCGTGCACGCGCGGCAGGCAGGCGGGCGCTCGGGCGTGTGCGAGGCGTGAGGTGGAGATGGGGGCGGAGGGAGCCGGAGCTGTCACAGGCCCCGGGTCCGCCTGACCGAGCCAAGTGGGGTGTCATGGCCGCGGGGGGCAGCGGCTGCACTTCCTCTGCGGGCGGCGGTGGCGGCGGCGGCCGGGGAGTTAATCCTCGACGCTCGGGTCGGTGTGTGTGTATTTGTGTTCGGTGTGTGCGCGGCGGGGAGGAAGGGAGGTGGGACCGGGTCCGATGAGAAGCCAAGTCGCTCTTGTCCCCTCCCGGGGGATTTGCCGGAGCCGCCGCCTAGCCGAGAGCCTCGACCTCCCCCTTCACCCCCGCCTCGGGGACCTTGGGCCGCCCCGGGTGGCTTTTTCCCTGCGGGCAGAAGGGAATGTGAACGGGGGCTCCCCGGGAGGGGCCGGGCGGCGGAGCTGCGCCTCTCACACTATGTGTTTTGTCTGTTTTTCTCTCCCAAGGTCCCGTTTCCCTCTGTGCGGCGGCCGGCGGGACCATAAGGGCTTAGCTCATATATTTAACCCCCCTCCAAAAAGTAAGTGGCCCGTGTGGTGTCTCCGCTCCGCCCGCCGCCCCCTAGCCTCAGTTCATCCTTGTGTCTGACTCTCCTGTCCTCAGTATTGTCATTTCCCCATCTTTGCTTCGGTACTGCTAATGTGTGGGGAAATGCTCTCTCGTCGTCCTCCGTCCCCCACGCCCAGTCCTCCGGGAGGCCCAGAATTCCACCCCCCTCCCCACTCGTGGGGAATGTTCTTAGGAACCAGATCTTCCCCAGCAGAATCTAGGAGATTGTATCCGTTCTCTTGGGCCCCTCTTCCCCTCCTTCCCGACAGGGTTTCGTTGGAGGAATTATGCAAATCCTGCTTTCTGGTGTCCATTCAGCGGCAATTTCATGCGGTGAGAAGTTCTCTTTGTTGTGCGAGGGGGAGAACAGACACTGATTTAATAGACATATCTGTTGGGGGGGAAGGGTGGAGGGGGTGTTGGAGAGGCTCAGTTTGGAAGAATTACAGCACTTGGTTCGTTCAGTGTCTTTGTGTTTGAGCTTTCTGGCTTGACAGGAGGGTATGCCCTTTACAATGTCCCACAAGGGGATGTTTTCTATAATAGATTATAAAGCAAAACTGAAACTTTAAACAAGTCAAAAATAAGGTAACCTTTACTTTGAGGATATAAGCCTTCCATTTCTGTAGTGTTTCATTATGAAAATGTATGTGAATTTTGTGAAGGATTTAAAACTGTAACAAAATTAATATAAGCAATAATGCTTTAAGGTATCTGATATCACTGGTTGTCCAAAGGTTGAAAGTACATTTTAAAACATGCTTGTGTAAATAATAAAGGCATGAATCAGTTTTTTGGTATAATTTGTCTTGTGAGTGTATTTTAAAATTTCCCTCCTGCCAATCCAAGCCCAGCTCTGCCCTCCAGGAATCAGCCTTTAGGTTGTCATCATTTGCTCTGCCTCTGCTGGGTTTATTCTTTCAACCCTATCATATATTTGCTGAAATGTTATGTCTGCTTAAGCACTTTTTGAATTCTGTATTATCTGTAACCGTCATGTAAAAGAGCTTTATAACGCATTGAGGAGGTTTTGAGAAGCATGAAATTAACGAGTTTTCAGAATTGTGAGTTAATATAAAACCTGAAATTATTTTGGAGTATTTCTTAGTTTTTGTATTTGCTTAATTTTTTAATGATTGGTATTTTTAGTAGGGCTTTTTCATATTTAAAAGATTTTGCAATTGATAACTATAATCCTGTAGATTTCTTAAGTTACTGTTGCTTTAGTTTAAATGGTTTTAATGAGTTGTTTATCTTATTTTAATTGTTTGCTTTGAATCCTTGCCTTCTGCCTCAGGCCTCCTTTTTATCAGACACTTCTAGTTTTAGTGGTTAGGTGCTGTTGGTGCTTGAAAAGGTTTTTTTTTTTTTTCTTAAAAATAACTAATAAATCCTGTAAATATCTTAATTGAATGGTAAGTTTTAGATTCGTTTTTTGAAGGAGGATATTAATCTGGTGATCAGATTTCTTAAAGTATATTCTTAACTCCAAATTTCCACTTCCGAGATAGTAAAGTTCAGGAGATTAGAGTCCAGAGTGCACAGCAATATTTTAATCTGAGCAATAATATGTAGTTAAGTCTCCCAGCTAAAATTAATTGGGTCTCATTTCTCTTTGATTGTATGTAATTTTGTATTTTAAGAGGGGAGTTCTAAGGAAATCAGTTGTAGTGTTAACTTGCTGTATTTAAAGGGGCTGGCAGTGATCCATATATATAGTCCAAGGGACAGCTATGTATGTCGAATGTCACTAACAGATGTAATTTCTTTTTTATTTTAATGGGATTGATTTTGAATAGTAACCTTATATTTGATTCTGTTGACTGATTATCTTAATATTTCGGGATAATTTGGTTTCTAAATGATATTTAATTTATAACAGTCTTTGTATTAAAAATGAATGCTCATTTTCAAGATCTAATTCTCACTTTTGGGGGGGGTGGGGGCATGCATCTGGATTGTGGAAGTGAATGTAGAGGTGGAGGTTTTGGAATTTTCATTATTAGGTTTTAGTCGACTTGGACTTAGTAGCAGGTTCAGACAGCGATTATGAGCAAGGTGAATATTTGGTTGTCACCTGATTATTGCGGCGGAGATGATCAGTCCTGATTCCAGTAAGAACGAGGTTCTCTTTGCTGCCTGGTGTGACATAACTTATTGCTTGGCTTCTCCTCATCCTTGCTATATTCTCAAGAAGCTCTTCCGGAAGTACAGAAAGTTATTAGCTCTAGCATGGCTGAAGAAGGATAGCAGGATGAGTCTCTGAGTTAGAATTATTTTGGATTGGCCTGATTTCCTCAGTTGTGCGTGTAGCTGGAGCAATTCTAGGAAGCATCTGAATCATGCTATTTTTTTAACCCTATGGGACTGCACAGGATGACCTGAAATTTCTTACAGAGTGAGACTTAGGTATTCACTGTCTATGTGGACTTGCCACTTCTGAGTACTTGCCTAATAATTTAGTTACTTATTTAGTAGTGCTGTTTTTAGGAACGAAAGGCAGGTAAGTACTTCATTTAAATCTTTATTAAGCATCTCCCTTGTACTAGACACTGTGGGCAAACAAAGATACTGGGAAAGCTGCCCTAATCTTCAGGAACTTTTAGTCCTTAGAGAATATATAGTGTATTCAGTTATAATACAAGGCAAAATATGCCTTATGATGGTGCAAGCAAGTTCTAGGGGTGTTTTGAAATGAAATCTTTTGAGATGATGAAGGAAGGCTTCATGAAGAAATTGGCACATTTTTGCTTCATTTTGATGAATATGGAAAAGATATTCCTGTCATGAAAAACAAATGAGCAAAAATGGAAAAGAACAAGAATGGGTTGTCTGTTTAAACTGCACTCCATGATTCATGTAGGGGATGTATAGGTGATAGGTTTGTAAAGGTAGGATTTTTTAATGCAGGTTAAAAAGTGTGGAGTCTCTTTGTTAGGCAAATTGCAGTTTGCAAAACATTTTGGCTTCTTAGCACGGGGAAGGAATGTTTCCTTTATTTCAATGGTGGAACTCTGTAATAACACAGATTGTTTTTAAGTCACCTTTACAGGGACAATATCGTCATCCACAACAGTGTTTCTTCTAAGCTCATTTGGAATTATATCTTATTCTTCCATTGCACAAAACCCATTTTTGGCATTGCCTAAAATCAATGGCATGTTCTTTGAATACCCTTAGTATCGGCAAATTTTTTGTCCTTGGAGGTTGGATTTAGTATTTGGAAACAAAGTATTTTCCGTGGCAAATAAAGATATATACAGAGTAATGAGATTGGTTTTCTTTCCTGGTTTGCAAACTGGCCTTGAAGGCTCAGGGCATGGGGCTTTGTTTTGATGTGCCTCTAAACTGGTCTTTGATTCTTATTTTCTTTATGTTTCTTTATATCTGCTGTATGGAATTTGGATTTTGGGTAGATGTGAATAAAGAAAGCTGTTTGTTTTGTAGTTTCAAGTTAAAAACTTAGCATCACTACCCTTCGAATTTTCTGCTCTATTTGCAAGTATTAAAAAAAATTAAACTATTCCTTATACTTGCCCAATGCCTTGGGATAATTCCAGTGTAAACTATTAGCTTATTTTATTTCCTGTTTTTTTGTATATAGGAAGTATCCCAGGTCCATACCCTAAAATTTTTTCTTTTTGTAAATTGAGATATAATTTACATACCATAAAATTCACCCCTTTAAAAACAATCAGTGTTTTTTAATTTATATACAAGGTTGTGCAAACATCAGTATCTAATTCCAGGAAAAGAAACTTTATATCCATTAGCAGTCATTTCCTATTCTTCCTATGACCCAGCCTTGGGCAACCCCTAATCTACTTTCTGTGGATTTGCCTGTTCTGGACATTTCATATAAATGTAATCCTCCAACATGTGGCCTTTGGTGTCTGGCTTCTTAGCATGTTTTCAGGATTCATCCATGTTGTAGCATGTTTCAGCACTTTATTTTCAATGGCTAAATAAGATTGCATTGTATGGACATAGTACATTTTGTTTATCCATTCATCATTTGACAGACATTTGGGTTGCTTCTACTTTTTACCAATTATGAATAAGGCTACTTGCTATGAACATCAACATCGTTTGTGTGGACATTCGTTTTCACTTCTCTTGGGTATGTCCTTAGGAGTGGAATTGCTGGGTTATATGATAACTGTGTTTTAGCTTTTTGAAGAACTGTCAAACTTTTCCAAAGCCGCTGCAGTATTTTACATTCTCACCAGCAATGTGTGAGGTGTCACTTTCTCCATACTCTTGCTAACACTTGTTATTGTCTCTATTTTTGATTATAGCTATCCTAGTGGACAGGTATGAAGTGGTATCTCATTATGATTTTGATTTGCATTTGCCAAATGATCAGTGATGTTGAGCATCTTTTCATATGCTTGTTGGCTATTTGTATATTTTTGGAGAAATGTCTATTCAGATCCCTAGCCCATTTTTAAACTGAGTTATTTGCCTTTTTATTGTTGAGTTTGAGAGTGTATTCTGGATACTACACCCACATCTGTATATGATTTGCACACATTTTTTCTCATCATACTCTCAATTTGAGAATAATTACAGATCAGAAGATAAACTACAGTATATATTAAGTCCTCACTTACTGTGAGTCCTCACTTACATTATGTGACTTTAAGTGAAGCGATGTATAATGAAACCAATTTTACCATAGACTAATTGGTATAAACAAGAGTTAAGTTCCCATGACATCATCGACATTAAAACGAAATGATATTGAATGAAACGCATTATTCAAGGACCTGTTGTATTTTGTGGAGGAAATAGTGTATGTAATAGTGATCAGAGTGAACTAGAATTACTCTGGAAAGACTTCCTTAAATATCTTTTTCTATGAATTATTAAAATTGTTAGTTATTTGATGGAGTTGCGTAACAATACAGATATATTTTGCTATCTAAATCTTCTAAATTCCTGCTTTTTCTGTAGTGAGTATTCAGATAATGTGATAAACCACATTATTCCAATCTGTTCTGTGCTTGAGTTTTGGATAGGAAATAAAGGTTTGGGTAGAGAAGGATACCTTTACTCTATATAGACATTTTGTCTGATTAGTCTAAGTTTGAATAGCGAGAGAAATTATACAGTAGCAGTATTTTTGAAATTTAAGATTGCATTGTTTTTTTTTTTTTTGGTTCGCAAAATGCAGCTATCTGACATTATATTTATGGCAAATTATGATTTTATTTTCTCACGCTAAATTAAAATCAACTGTTTTCAAAAGACATGAATTTTGTCATTAGTCTTAGTTTTTCTGATTTTTGAGTTGGTTAGATTTGCTCTGTTATAGTGTTGGGTTCAGTGTTGTCTTAAGGATGAAATTGAGAATCTTATGAGGTAGGTGGCAGGATATCTGAGAATCCTTTACTTAATGGATTATCTATGAGGGGCAAGTTAAGAAAGCTATATAGAGATGACTGACACCTAAGGATTTTTGTCTTGTTTTTATTCCTTTTGTTCTATATGTTTATTTGTTTTTTATTAAAGAGAATTATGGATTCTTTTGGTCTATCACTTAGTTTTCTGAATTCATTATTATGCAGTCTAAGGAAGTGATGTGTGTAAAGTTAGTTTTTGTTGCGTGCCCGTATAATGAAGTTCTCTTTTTTCCTAAGTGGACTTTTAGTTTCTTTTTTTATTTTAAATAAGTTTTTAATTTTTAAATTACAGTCAGCTTACAGTGTTGTCTCTAAGTGGCCTCTTCTGTGTGTCCCCAGTTATAAGACTTCTGTTCAGCTAGATTTCAGGCGATTCTCAATGATGATGGTTCTGTAGTTGTAGTTTTGATGTAGTCATGAGAGGAGGCAAACACAGTGTTTACCTACTCTGCCATCCTGACTGGAAGCCTATAATGACGTCCTTATAATCTAGTTTTGTGCAGTGTGTATTTTTGAATTATAAGAGCAAAATGTTTCAAAGAGAATAGCTAAAAGGAAAAAAATAGGGATGCAACCAGTGATTTAGACTTACATTTCAAATTTTGTTGAGAAACTAAAAATGAGTATGTTTGAGACATTTCATACTAAAGAGAAAAAAGAAATTCTACTCAGTTGTATCTTAAAATTGTATGAAATACTATTACATCTGTACTTTACCATTTGAAATAAAGTAATATTTCTTAAAACTTCTAAATCATTAATAGTTTCTCCATTACAGTTTTACAAAGTTTGAAGGAGATCATTTAGAAACAAAATTGTCTCAGGAGATTTTTGATCAATTTAACCTGGAGAATAAGTAAACTCAAAAACTTGACATATAGAAAGCAGGAAGTGTCAGAAAAATCTAATAATTGTGTCACCATTTCATAGCTCCATAGCACATTTTATACTGTTTATTTTATTTCTTATTTTTTTACATTTTATACTTTATAGAAAAGTTTCGCATACATTTTTTTTTTTTTTTTGTCTTTAGAAATGTAGGAAGGTGAAGATGGGTATTAAAAACAATTGATCAGTTGGGAAACATTGAGTAATAACTCTTATTAAATCAATCAAAGGATTTCCCTTAGCATAAATACTTCCCTCTTATCCATGGAAATAATTGTATGATATTTTAGTATTTGAAACATATACCTAACTTCTCAGGTAAAAGTAAAACACAGAACTGAACTCTTCCAGAAGAAAACTTTTAACTTGCTTCAATTACTATATGAAATTACATAATAGTTTTCTACCTCTGTTAAAGATGATATGCATTGAGACTTAACTTTTTGGGCTAGAAGATGTGAACACCAATATTATTTCCCATGGGAATTATTATTATTGGAAAAATTATTGTATTAGCATTTTAATTCCCATTGATAATATTTGATAGTCTGTGGCTATTATTCAGTCTCATGATTAGCTTATTTTTCATAAAATCTGAATCATTTTATCATGGTCATTATCAATAAATGATTATTTTGTTTCTTTTATTTGTTGACTTTTTTAGAGGTTTCCAGAGAGTTGAAGGTATGTTCTCCCTCTCCTAAATTCAGAAAGTAAAGGGGAAGAAAAACTAATTTTAAGGGAATATACAAGGTATATCTTCTATGGTAAAAGAAAATCACACATGTGAAAAATAATGAATTTGTCACAAAGAAATATATTTTATTTTACAACAGAATTCATATCTAATGTAAGTTCATGCTGTACTAGTACATTTAGAATTATCAGCTTATGCAGATTTTAAAAGTATAGAATTTATATAGAGGAAGGAGTTGAATTTTTTATATTAAGACATTCTTATGTTCAGTTTGATGCTCTCCACTTTTTTTTGATTGTCCTCAATGCAAGGGTATTTATTGGCTTTTTTTCTGAATACTCCACTTCCTCTCAGTCAATGTATGCATATTTTCTAGGTCATTTGCAGGTGTTTACTTCTTTACCTACCCACTGGATAGTCTCCTCTTCTCTTACTTTTCTTTCCATCTTTTAGATTTATGATTTATGAAACGTAGAAGTGATGCTAGAACTTGTTTTCTTCTCCAGCCGTATTAAAGGGAAAGGAATTTTTTAAAAAATCTGTAGGAAAACTTTAAACATACACAAAAGTTTGTACAGTGAAAACCCAGCTACATCAACTAATGGCCATTGTTTCATTCTCCCTGGATTATTTTGAAGTAAATCATATTTAGTATTGAATCTTTTCTACAATCTCTTGTATAGTACTGTCTCCTTCCCATCCCCATCAAGTGGTTCATAAATTTAAAGATAAAGAGGTATTATCTAAATACGAGAAGACAAGTCTTTTTAAAATTAATATTTATCAAAAGCTGCCATACAGTCAGCATTTACTATGTGCCAGACAAGAGCCTTTGATGTTAATATCTATTTTACAGGTGGAGAAACAGATTTGGAAAGATAAGGATTTCATTCATGGTCACTCACCTAGAGTGGTACGCCTGGGATTGAAATTTAAAAGCCTGTCCTCTTTAATCTTAACGTTAAAGCAACATCTTTCTTGTAGACTTTCCTACTTGTTTCCACCAAGTTGCCTCCTTTCTTTCTTTCCAACTACTGATTGCATACTTGATTTATATCATATTAAAGAATTCTGGTTTCTTTACTCATAATCTTACCATAAATGGTAACAGAATTACTCTTTAAATTCCCCGGCCTAGAATGCCTTGCCTCCTTCTCTTTAGCGTTAGAGTCCTATTTTGTTTTTCCTTTTTCTTCTTGATTTTTTAGTTTTGTCAGTGGTATTCAGAGCAAAATAGGATTCTGAGCTGAATGTTTCTACTGGCTTAGTTTTCCTTCATATGTTGCTAGACTGGCCTTTCTTCACTATTGGCTAAGTTTTGAATATAGCCTTAAAAGAGGAAAGACAGCACAGGATAGCCAAGTGATTCTAGACCTTGAGCTTGGTGAGCTTTCTATGTGGACCAGCCTAGTTCACAGAGCACTCTGAAGTTGGTAACAAAAGCTTTATAGTAACAGTGTGTAGGTGCCTGGCCTTTTCTTCTATTCATAACTTTCCCAGAGACCTCAAGTGGGGGTGGAGGAGTGAACAGTGTAAAGCAGATTGAGGTCAGGATTTAGAATTCTTGGATTTTAGCCAAATGCCTTCTCATTTCTAGAACCTTCTAACCGCGACTTAGATTTGGTGCAGCTGGCAATAAATATTTTTAAAATGTGTGATGGAAAGGGAAATTGCCGACTAGTGTCTCAAATCTGAGAAGGGGAGGAGCGATTTGGCAAATTTTAAAAATGATAATGCTGTTTTGGCAATTTCAACATCACTAAGACAAAATGCTTCACTAGTAGAAACAGGAAAGTGTTGTGACAAAGGTAATAGGGAGAAATTCCTATCAAAATAAAATGGGAAACTCCTCTTACCTAAGAATAAAAAGTGAGAAGAACATAAATGTTTATGAATGTTCCTGTGTTAAAATGCAGTTTTTTAAAATTGCATGATTAATGATGTAAATACTTGTGTGTTACGTTATGTGAATTTTCATTCAGCTAATAAGGAAGCTGACAAAGTTTAACTTGTATAAGTGGACATTGATTAGCTTATCTGACCACAATAAAATGATACTTTAATGGGCATTAAGAAGTCCATAAATCTTTGGGAATAGTTATTGAAAAAACCTTTAGGCTAGTCATTTTTCTGTGCGTGTTTAATCTTTTTTAAATGATTTAGTTAATATAGCACCTACATTCCATAGTCAGCATACTAAAGTTTTACTTTTGTTTATTGAAAACCTCACAGTTACCTTTAGCAATAATATTTTTGTGACACTATATTGGGTACTCCATCTAGATGTGGTTTCTATTCCGGAAAGAATATATCAAGATAATAATAATATAGATTAATTTCCAACAACTTTTTGAGAAGCATTGGAATTTTACTATACTGATATTAAAAAGAAAAACGAGTATGATTGAAGTGGTAAAGCTATTTTCCATGTGAGACTTGCACAACCAATTTTTATATGTATATTATCTATAGCTTTTCACTGTGGAGCATTTATTAGAATAGATTTGTGGCATGTTAAATAAGCATATACAGAGTCAGAAATCCACATACATCTCTGAAAACAGTTTCAAGACTCATGGCTTATGGCTATCAATGTACAGCCTTATCTAAAAATAACATTTCCTTTGGCCCCTCTCTCCTTAGGCAAAGAACTTCTGTTTAATTTTATATAACATATCCAAATCAAAGATTAGTTCATTTTATTGGTGAAAGGCAAGAGTAAATTCATAAATGGGGGAAAGATAAAGAAGAAAAACTAAGATTTTCTACGTTAGTGAAAAGACTTTAGGTAGGAGTTATCAGGAGCTTTAAATCTGTGTCGGACTTAATTTTTTTTTTTTTTTTTTTTTTTTTAAAGTGGGCCACATAGGTGATAGTCCAACCTGAACGAGTTGTTTGGTCAAGACTGTTAAACTATTAAGAAGATGAATTATTTACAGATTTTGATCTTTTAAAAGCAAGAGAATGTAAATTAATAGAGAAGAGTATTCTAATATAGCTGCATTGATAGTAAATAAACAGACCTTGTAACAGGACAAGGAACCAGAGATGTTGATCACCCAGTTTTTGCCTTTTTTTCTTTTCCTGAGGACTTAAACTTTATTTTGGAAAAAGTGGGAAGTTCGTTAGCTGATTAATAAATGTTTACATGTTACCTCTCAGACATTACTTAATAGAAATTATTTTTAAAAATTGCAGAATGTTTAAGTAAAAATATATTTAGTAATTACTGTACCTAAGTCAGCCAATCTATATTTTGTCAGATGTTCTTTAACACGTAATCCGGATGAAATCAGCTATATTGAGGAATATGAATATATACAGTTAAAAGTTAGAAAGGTTAGGAATAAAGACTGTTAAGAAACAAAAGATCTGTTGTCAAATTATGCTGTGGGCAGTGTTTGGTTTCTGTGACTCAATAATTATAAGCAATGATAGTAATGATATTGTTGCTATTATATTTGACTGGATTATGAAATAAGCAACACACTTTAAACTTGATGTCGAAAGAATGCTTGCTTTCAGATGACAATATTCAGGGTCTTCAGATGTTTAGTTTAGTAATGCATAATGCAGTCTAGGATTCTGTCAGTGCTTTTTTAGGAATGAATAGCTTGCTTTTGCATGATACAGCTTTTCATTCATCTTCCTTTCCTGTTCTGTACATTTCTATCTTTTCTTTACGTTTCTTTTTCTCTTTTTGTGCATGTAAAATTAATTGATATGTTTGGAAATACATCAAATTAAGAAGTAAACTAAATTTTAAAAATAAATTTATGTATATATTCTAGTCTGGGGAAGCATATGCCTTCAGAAACCCATGGGGATAAGAATGACCTTAGAAGTAGAAATAGTGGTCATAGTTAAGAGAATGAAAATAATGAGACAGTTCAGTAATGAAATACAGTCAATGAAATTTGTTTTTAGTGAACATCTTTGGCTGTACTTGCATCATTGTTAATGAAGTACATAAAACAACTTTATTTGATGTAATGCAAACAGTTTTGTCTCTTCTGGCTTTTGTCTATTTATGAATTAAAAAAAAAAAACTTGAGATGCAACCTTTCTTGATGTTAATTGGTTCTTCCATTGGTTTTTTTTTTTTTTTAAACACCAGGTTACATGAACATTTGATGAACTTCTAGAGAAAACACATAATGCACAAAAATAATTTTAGACATGAATTTGCATGCTTTTCAAATATTAACCTGACCAGCGAACCTTTAAAGATTGTATCTTGATAGGATGGAATAGGTTGTTAAATGTACTCTGTATTCAGAAGTTTAATTCCTCTCTTCAGTTCTCCAACTTTTTACCCCATTGTAAGGCCCGTTCTGGAAACACTTGCATATAACAACAACAAAATATAGCTTTGATTTAGGCAGACCTGCGTACAAATTTTATTTTCACATTTTACTAGCTATAGGATGTATATAGAGAAAACTAATTTTAGTTTATTCTTGTATGAAATCATATTAATAGTAAATACTGTGTAGGAGAATTGACTAAGAGGTGAAGTACTTCATCTTTGCTTAATAATAGTTCGCTTGAAAAAAATTTGTTGAAGTTGATTTATAAAATTTATTCTTTATATATATTCCTAAAATAATGTAGTTTCTTTTAAATAGTTTTGTAATATAGAACAATGATTGTTCTCTCTGGAATTTAAATTGCACTATGGTCTATTCAGAACTTTTATATATTTATAACTTCTCTGTATAATGGTTTGGGTGATGACAACTTATATATCGTTAACATTATTACATTTATAATGACATTTTATAGGATAGAGTGGCAAAAAATGCTCAAGTTTTTGGTTTTTTGCCAACTAACAAACACTGCATTTTTTTCCTTAGGTAAAAAATATTGGGTTTTTCTTGGGTAACAAAACAGTTTCATCATAGACCTGGAGTGGAATGGGAAAACCCCTGAGGCAGGAGCACTAGGTTTTGGTGTAAGTATGACTGTGGCTGTATGGTTTTGAGCAAGTACATCACTTAATCTCTCTGCATTTCCTATTTCCTTGTCAGATAAGGTCTTGGGGAGCCTCCTAATTACAATATTTTGAGAAAAATTACCTTGATTTTCACTATGAAACAGCCCTATTTTTAGTTTTTTGGGAAACCTCCATACTGTTTTCCATAGGGGCTGCACAAATTTACATTCCTACCAACAGTGCACAAGAGTTCCCTTTTCTCCATGTACTTGCAAACTAATTACTTATCTTTTTGATAATAAACATTCTAACAGGTGTGAAGTGATACTTCATTGTGGTTTTGATTCGCATTTCTCTGATGATTAATGATGTAGAGCATCTTTTCATGTACCTGTTGACCATCTATATGTCTTTTTGGAAAAATGTGTATTCTTCTGCACATTTTAAAATCAGATCGTTTGCTTTTTGCTGTTCAGATGTATGAGTTCTTCATGTATTTTATCAGATACATGATTTGGAAATATTTCCTCCCATTTAGTAGGTTGCGTTTTCATTTTTTTTGATGGTTTTTTTTGCTGTGCAGAAGCTTTGTAGTTTGATGTAGTACCACTTGTTTATTTTTGCTTTTGTTGCCTTTCCTTTTGGTGTCAAATCCAAAAAAATCATCACCAAGACCGGAGTCAAGACCATCTATGTTTTCTTCCAGAAATTTTATAGATTCAGGTCTAATGTTTAAGTCTTTAATTCATTTTGAATTAATTTTTGTCTATGGTGTAAGACATTGGTCCAGTTTCATTCTTTTATATATGGCTTTACAATTCTCTTACCACCATTTATTGAAGAGACTATCTTTTCCGCATTGTATATTCTTGTTTCCTTTGTCATAAATTGGCCACATATGCATAGGGGTATTTCTGGGATCTTTATTCTGTTCCATTCATCTATGTGTCTGTTTTTATGCTAATAGCATACTGTTTTAATTATTATAGCTTTGTAATGTGGTTTGAAGTCAGTCAGTGTGATGCGCCCCCAGTTTTGTTGCTCTTTTTCAAAATTGCTTTGGCTATTCAGGGTCATTTATGGTCCCATACAAATCTTAGGATTGTTTGCTCTATTTTTGTGAAAAATGCCTTTGGAATTTTGATAGGGTTTGCATTGAATCTGTATATTGCTTTGGATAAGTATGGACAGTTTAACAATATTCTTCTAGTCCATGAGCATGGACTGTCTTTCCACTTATTTGTGTCTTCATCAATTTTTTCCATCAGTGTCTTACAGTTTTCCATATACAGGTCTTTCAGTCTCCTTGATTAAATTTAATCCTAGGTATTTTATTCTTTTTGATGTAATTGTATATAGGATTGTTTTCTTAATTTCTCTTTCCGATAATTCATTATTAGTGTGTAGAAATGCAACAGATTATTGCATGTTGATTTTGTATCCTGCAACTTTATTGAATTAATTTATTCTAACGATTTTTTTTGGTGGAATCATTAGAGTTTTCTACTTACAATATGTTATCAGCAAAGAGTGACCGTTTTATTTCTTCCTTTCCAATTTGGATGCTCTTTTTTTTTCTTGCTCTGGGTAGGACTAACAATACAGTGATGCGCTACATAGTGATGCTTTAGTCAACAAAGGACCACATATATGACAGTGGTCCCATAAGATTAAAATGGAGCTGAAATTTTTCTGTTGCCTGGTGACGTCCTAGTTGTCATAATGTAGCAAAATGCATTACTTGTTTTTGGTGATGCTGGTATAAACAAACCTACTTTGCTGCTAGTTGTGTAAAAGTATAGCACATACAGTTACGTACAGTACATAATACTTGATAAAAGACTGTTACTGATTTATGTATTTACCATGCTATACTTTCTGTCATTATTTTAAAGTGTACTCTTTCAACTTAAAAAGTTTACTATAAAACCGTATGCTGTGTTACACTGGCACCATCCTTATACATTTTGTGTTTTCCTCTTTCTTGATTGCATCATGTGCTTTTGTGCTTGATTTAAAATTTCCTATTTTGTATGGTAGCATGCTGTATAGGCTTTCAGCCTAGGAACAACTAGGCCATATTATATAGTCTAGGTAGTAGTAGGCTGTACCATCTAGGTTTGTGTAAGTATGTTCTGTGATGTTTGTACAATGACAGAATCGCCTAACGATGCATTTTGCAGAACATCCCTGCCATTAAGTGGTACATGATTGTACTGTGTTAAATAAAATTGGTGAGAGTAGGCATCTTTGTTTTCTTCCTGATCTTGAAGGAAAAGCTTTTAGCTTTTCACCATTAAATATGATGTTAGCCGTGGTCTTGTCACATATGGCCTTTGTTATGTTGAAGTACGGCCCCTCTGTACCTGCTTTGTTGAGATTTTTTATAAATGGATGTTGAATTTTGTCACATGCTTTTTTCTGCATCTATTGAGATGATCATAATGATTTTTATTCTTCATTTTGTTAATGTTGTGTATCGCATTGACTGATTTGAACCATCTTTGCATCCCTGGAATAAACCCCATTTGTGATCATGATGTATGACCCTTTTAATGTATTGTTGAATTCTGTTTGCTAATACAGTTGACCCTTGAACAACTTGTGTGAGTCCACTTACATGCAGATTTTTTTCAACATATTTTCTCTTATGTTTTTCTTAATTACATTTTCTTTTCTCTATTTTTTGTAAAATACATTATATAACACATATAATTATGTATATGTTAATTAATTATTTTATCAGTAAGGCTTCTGGTCAACAAGAGGCTATCAATATTTGAGATACATGTGGGTTTTTGACTGCATGGGTGATTGGCACCCCTAAGCCCTGTGTAGTTCAAGGGTCAGCTGTATTTTGTTGAGAGTTGGTTTTTACATCTATGTTCATCAGGGATATTGGCCTGTAGTTTTCTTTTCTTATGGTTTTGTTAGCAGGGTAATGATAGCCTTATGAAATGAACTTGGAAGAGTTTCTTTCTTTTCTGATTTTTGGAAGAATTTGAGAAGGATTGGTATCAATTCTTTGAATGTTTAGTAGAGTTTTACCAGTGAAGCCATCTGGTCCTGGGCTGTCAGGAGGTTTTTGATTACTGATTCAGTCTCCTTACTAGTAATTGGTCTGTTCAGATCATTTATTTTATCATTATCCAGTCCTGATAGATTGTATATTTCTAGGAATTTATCTGTTTCTTCGAGGTTGTCCAATTTGTTGGCATATAATAATTGTTCATAATCTGAAATGATTATATTTTCATGGTATCAGTAACATCGCTTTCATTTCTGATTACATTCGAGTGCTCTTTTCTAGGTAGATCTACTTAAAGGTTTGTCAGTTTTCTTTTCAGAGAACTAATTCTTTTCATTGATCTTTTCTATTGGCTTTTTAGTCTCTATTTCATTTATTTCTGCTCTAATTTTTGTCATATCCTTCTAATTTAGGGTTTCAGTTTTTTTCTAGTTACTTGAGGTGTAAAGTTAAGTTGTTTATTTGAGACTTTTCTCGTTTCCTAAGGTAGGCATTTATCACTACATTTCCCCTTTAGAACTGCTTTTCCTGGGTCCTATAAATTTTGATATGTTACATTTCCATTTTCATTTGTCTCAAGGTATTTTTTTATTTCCCTTTTTATTTGATCCATTGGTTCAGTAGCATGTTGTTTAATCTCTACATATTCAAGAATTTTCCAATTTGTGTATTTTCTAGTTTCATATCATTGTAGTCAAAAAAGATGCTTGATATGATTTTATTCTACATTTATTAAGAGTTGTTTTGTGGCTTAACCATATGATCTTCCTTGGAAAGTGTTCCATGTGAACTTGAGAAGAACGTATATTCTGTTGCTTTTGGATGGACTATTCCGTATCTGTTAAGCCCATCTGGTCTAATAGGTTGTTTAAGGCTGATATTTCCTTATTGGTTTTCTGTCTGGATGATATATCCATTATGTCAGTGGGATATTAAAGTCTCCTACTATTGTTATATTGTCTTTTTCTCCTTTTAGATCTATTAATATTTGTTTTATATATTTAGGTACTCCTATATTGGGTCCTTAAATATTTGAAAATGTTATACCTTTTTGTTGGATTGATCTTTTTATCATTGTGTAATGCCCTTCTTTGTCTCCTATAGTCTTTGTTTTAAAGTTGTTTTTTCTGATACAAGTATAGTTACTCTGGTTTTTTTTTTGGTTTCCATTCACATTGGAATATCTTTTTCCATAGTTTCACTTGCAGTCTGTTTGCCTTTTCAATGAAAGTGAGTTTCTTGTAGGCAGCATATAGGTGGGTCTTGTTTTGTTTGTTTTAAATTCATTTAACCACTCTGTTTTGATTCGAGTATTTAGTCCATTTATGTCTAAAGTAACTATTGATAGGTATGTGCTTATTGCCATTTTGTAATTGTTTTCTGGCTGATTTTGTAGTTCTCTGTTCTTTTCATATTCTTTCTTTGTGGTTTGATGACTTTCTTTAGTGATATGCCTGTATTTCTTTCTCTTTGTTTTTTGTGTATTTACTCTAGGTTTTTGCTTTGTGGTTATCACAAGGCTTACATATAGCAGTCTATTTTAAGTTGATAACAGCTTAAATTTGATCCCACTGTACATAAAGGTCAACGTTATTATTCCCTCATTTTGTTTTTCATGTCACATTTTACATCTTTTTATCTTGTGTATCTTTTAATTATTGTAATCATAGTTATTTTATTACTTTTGTCTTTTAACCTTCAAACTAGCTTTATAAGTGATAAATCCACTACCTTGTGGAATTTATCTTTTCCATAAATTCATCTTTTCCAGTGAGATTTATTCTTTCATATATTTTCTTGTTACTAATTAGCACCCTTTCTTTTTAGCTTAAAGATGTCCCTTTAACATCTTTTTGTATGGCTGTTTTAGTGGAGATGAACTCCTTTAGGTTTTGCTTGTCTAGAAAATTCTCTCTCTCACTTCTGAATAACTTCGGTGGGTAGAATATTTTTGATTGGAAGTTTTTTGTCCGTCTACCCTCCTCACCCCCCCAGCACTTTGACTATGTCATGCCCCTCCCTTCTGACCTGCAGAGTTTCTGCTGATGGTCTTATGGGGGTTCACTTGTATGTAACAGGTTGTTTTTCTCGTGCTGCTTTTAATCTCTCCTTTTAACTCTTGACATTTTAATTATAAGGTGTCTTGGTATTAGTCTCTTTAGGTTCCTCTTATTTAGAATTCTCTGGGCTTCCTGGATTTGAATCTATTTCCCCTCCCAGGTTAGGGAAGTTTTCAGCCATTATTTGTTCAAATAAGATTTTCACCCCTTTCTCTCTTTTCCTTCTGGGAGCCCTATGATGTGAATGTTAGTTTGATGTTATGCCATAAATCCCTTAAGCTAGCTTCACTTTCTTTCATTCTTTTTTTTTCTGCTGCTCTGAGTTCTACTCCCTTGTCTTTGAGCTGACTTATCCTTTCTTCTGCTTCATTTAGTTCGTTGTCGAACCCCTCTAGTGTATTTTTCAGTTCAGTTATTGTATTAAATACGTAATTTAATCATAATAACCTTACTTAGGTGGGCATTACTTTAATTTTTTAGATAGAAAAGTAGTTGTGTGGATTCATACTACTATACTGGGGATTCTTTTGTGTATTCTTGGTCAGTTCCTACAGTATACTGCAGTGGCTCACTTTTATCCCCTGTGCACTCCTACTTCTCTTTTAACTGATGGTCTTGTCACCTACAGAACAATAAAAATTAAGGCTCTTGAAAGTGACCATTTTCCCAACATTCTTCTTCTTATTCCTAAGACTACTTGGAAAGCTTGAGAAAAATACCTCTGAAGCATTGTTTCAAATATTGACTACCTAAACAAAACCACTGAGATATTTGTAAAAATTGAAAATTTGGGATCCTACCCCCGATCTGCTGAATCCAAATCTTCTTAGGTGGGGCATGGGAATCTTTATTTTAAACAAGTGATTCTTGTACACACTGAAGCTTGAAAATCACAGGCATATAGAATAAAGTTACTTTAACCAGCATATAAGACCCTCCAAGATATCTGTATGTCCTTCTTCATTCTCAGCTCTCTCTGTATATCCTGCCCAGTTCCTATTCTGTAATCCCTCAAGTCCTCTAACTACAAAATAAAGGTTACTGTTTTTCTAGTGTACAAGCATTATTATACTACTTTTGTTTACCTCCTTCCTTTTGTGTCTCTAATTCTACCTCTTCTAGTTTGCAAGACCCTGGAAGTCAGTGACCATATCATGTTTTTCTTTGCATTTTAAGTACTCGGTAAAGTGATTGGCTCAGTAAATATTTATGGAAAGGTAGAAAACAGTACTTTGAAATGACAGACTAAACAAGTGACTGAAGTTGAGTAAGAGGTAGTATTCTATTTATAGTGACTCACATTATTTAAGTAAAAACAAAATTGATATGAGAAAGAGAGTATAGGTATTTTGGACACAATTTGTGGTACCCTTAATGGCTTTAACACAGTGAATTTTTAAGGGAAGTCGGGTGGGAGGAGTTGCCCCTTTGAGAATCACTGTATTAGAGATACTAAGGACTAGTTTTCTATGCATGTAAATTATATGGAGACTCAGGTGACACCCGACAGGCAAGGCATTATTTCTTTGTTTTGGTTCACTTAAATATGTAATCTTTTCCTCCTTGTTCAGAGTGTATATATTAATTTGAGGTTTCTGAAATACCAGCAAAATGAATAGGAAAGGGCTGAAAATTTTCCACAGACAAATCAGTAAAAGTTGAAGGTAGGCAACAGGTAGAGAAGGGAAGAGTGTCTGGATTGTGAGTATAAAATGTCAATGTTCTTTCTAGGGACATTCGTCCACATACTATGTGTGCGACATAGTTTTCTTGAAGTAGACACAAACGAACCATGAACAATGATAGCCAAACTAAAGGACAAGACTGTTGTGAATGTTCTAGGTATGGAAAGAGATTTCAGTGTGACGTTGTCGCCACTCTAGCCACATGTCATGATGTTGACCTAGGACTATCATTGCTTTAGGTATAGTGGTGATGCAGCATATCCCTGGGGAGGAAAAGATTTTATGAATGCTTTGTTTTTAGGTATTGATACTTAGTTTTTTACAACTCTGAGAGCTCCTTATATGGTTCATATTTTGCTATCAGGAGCTCACAGATCCATACTTTAACAAGCATGAATATGAATTTGTAACTTTTAGATTCTAAAACCCTTCAAGCAGATTTCTGGCTGGGGAATGGACATGGTATAAACTTAATTTTTCTACTGGCTCTTCATGTTTTTTTGCCAAGTTTGAGAAAATAACAAAAAAAAAAAAATGAGGCCTTGTTTTCAGTCATATGGCAAATTGCAGTATTCTGCCTTTATTGGGACTCTTCTTATTGCAAGTTCAGAAACCCAGTTCAAATTAAGTCAAAAAGGTCATTTTGTAAGTTTATGAACTGGGAAGTTCACAGAGTAAATCTAAAGCCAGTCTTTGACATGACTAGATTTAGAAGCTTAACTCCTGTCATCAGGAATGTCTCCTTATCTCCATCTCCAAGCTTTCCTTTCCTCTTGATTTCTTTCTTCATCAGGTAGACTGATAAAAATAATCAAAACCAATTGGGTGGGTGGAAGAACTCATTGGCCAGGCTTCAGTCATGTTGCCTAAACCAATCACTGAGGTCTGGTGGAGTGCGATTCTTAACCAAGGACAGGTACTTGGTTGGTTTTGGAAAGAGGCTTAAAATCAGCCCTCCATTTTGACTTTAAGGAGGAGCAGATTGATTCTTCAAAAGACAGTCGGATGCTATTACCTAAGAAAGGGAAATGGGTGCTACTTAGACAAAATCTATGAATATTTTATTTATTAATTTAGGTCTATGTTAGGGGAAATTGATTTGGACCATGTTATGAGTTGTATTGTTTCCGCTCAAAAGATATATTGAAGTCTTAATCCCCAGTGTCTGTAGTGACATTTTTTGGAAATAAGGTCTTTGCAGTTGTAATCAAGTTAAGATGAGGTCCATGCTAGAGTAGGGTGGGCCCTAATTCAGTAATTGGTGTCCTTATAGGAAGAGGGAAATTGAGATAGACAGGAAAGACAGCCATGTGAAGAAAGAGGCAGAGACTGGAGTTATACTACGTCGAGCCAAAGAATGCCAAAAATAGCAACCATCAGAAGCTACAAAAGACAAGAAAAGATTCTTCTTTAGAGCGTTTAGAAGGAGCAAAGCCCTACCAACACCTTGATTTCTGTCTTCTCCAGAACTGTGAGCAAATACATTTCTGTTGTTTTAAGACACCTAGTTAGTGGTAATATGTTACGACAGCTGTAGAAAACTGATATAGACTGTATTTGGTACATATAAAATTTATTTTTTATTTAGTTCATCCTCTTAAAATGTTGATCATAAATCTCCCCAATGAATATCTTTTACATTTTAAATGGATTTTAGGGGGATTTGGAATGCCTTTGGAATTTATCGGTTTGGCATTTAAAAGTATATACTATTTGGTTAAAATTTTCGCCTAGCCATAATAACGCAACATGAGATTTTGTGATTGATTGTATTTATTGCATCCTACATTTTACATAGTCTGTAGTTACAGTTTAGCTGAAGCCATGGTCTTTGTTGAACAACTGAACATTATTTCTAGATGTGTTTTACTTCCAAATAGCACAGTGCTGTGCTGGTAAGAACCAGTAGTGGAAATAAATAGTTAATGTGAAACACTCAAAGTAAGTATGTTCCAACAGCCTGAGTACAAAAGAAAGAGTATGTCTAGGGCAGCTGGCTATGGTGCGGGGAGCAATTAGTGTTTTGGTGAGACTAACCAAACTCTTCAGCTTGAACAGTATTCCTGGCTCTTGCTCATATTTTGCAAACTGAGAATGTTGCATAATACCTTCAAAGATTGGTTAAACTTTAAAAAAAAAAATACGATATTCTGAATATCCTTCTAGTTTTTGACTTAGAAGAAGTGGATATTTGCTGTAGGTACTGTAATTCTTACTCAAAACCTTTGAGGAAAATTTTATTTTTAAGAAACTTAAGACTATTGGAAAAATAGTTTGGGGGACCTATGCAAGCACTTTTAAATATACATACTCTCCACGTTTACTAAAATGAAATAGAACCAGTAAGTAAAGGAAGTGTCATATCTTGAATTAGTAATGTTAAAAGCAGTACAATTCATTTTCATTATTAATATTTCTGGTACGTTTTTTAAGTTTAGTAATCTCTTAATTCAAAACTCAAAATTGTATTTTCAGAGTATACAATGAGAAGCTTGCTTCCACCCTTGCCGCATCTACTCTAGTTTTACTTCCTGTAACTATTTTTATTATGTACTTTATAAAAATAAAAGCAAATGTTAATATTTTTTCTTCTCTCTTTTGTATATGTCACATATGATACACATAAAATACCTTGTTCCATACCTCGTTTTTTTCACTTACTATATCTTATATATCTTTCGATGTCAGCATATATAGAGCATTCACATTCTTTTTCACAGCTGCATTGTACTCTATTGTGTGGGTAGACCGTAATACATTTTACTAGGTGGTTATTGAACCACTTTTCACTTATCACTATCTATGCTGCAGTGAATAATATTGTACATGTTATTTTGTATGTATCCTGGTATCTGTAGGATACAGTTCCAGATAATTTTAAAGCGTAAAAGGTATTTGTAATTTTTATAGGTATTGCCAAATTGCCCTCTACATGAGTGATAGAATTTTGTAGTCCTTCTGTCATTGTAGGGGAGCATCCATTAGGAGAATGTCTGCATCCCCATAGCCTTACCAATATAGTCTGAGTCTGACTTGCAGATTTTAATAGGGAAGTTTAATAGGGAAAAAAATACTCAGTATAGTTTTTATTAGCATTTTCTTCATGAGTGAGGTTGAGCCTCTTATTTTTAAGGACATTTCCCTTTATATTTGATCTTGAATTGACCTTCTGCAGTGTTTGTTATGATACATTGCCAATGGTGAAAGTAATAATGTTTTAATAGGGGAAGAAAGGGAGGAGATGATTATTATTAGAAAAAAGACTTCTGTATTCTCTTCCTGAATCTCATAAATTTTCACATTCAGAATTGATTCTGAAAGTTCAATTGCTTTATTATTGTTTTAGGAGGCCTGCAGTATATGACTGGCACGTTTTTCTGAGCATGCCTTTTCCACCTTTTTCAGGAAAGCATAGATTGGTGTTATGAAGTCTCTTTAAACTGCTTCAAAGGATTGTAGAAAATTGTTCAAATTTTGGCCACAGGCTTTGTCTTGTATTTACTGTAGGCATTTGTTAGAGTATTTATTTGATTTTTGTAAATATTTTTGTATTCATTTAGTATGTTCTACAAAATGCTAGATGCCTTCTTTGATGATGCTGTTTTTTGTCTCCAGCTACCTGTTGTATGTGTTTTTAGTATTTCATTCTTTCGGTGTCAGTAAGCATTCTGTTTACTGAACTTTGAGAGGACTGTTTTAAGCTTTGATAGTAATGTCACTTTGTTTGCATTTTGAACTGAAACCCCCTTCCCTAAGCAATTATGTCTCTACAGCTATTGATGCCATTAAATACTGTCTTGGCAGTAGTTAGCAAATATTATTGTTTAATTTCTCAAAATCTGATACCTTAGAAACTACAGGTGTCATTAAATACTGTCTTGGCAGTAGTTTGCAAACATTATTGTTTAATATCTTAAAATCTGATATCTTAGAAACTACAGGAGAAGCATATGTTAAAATACACAACAGAGCTTAAAGATAAAAATAAATGTTCCCAGTTAAGAAAACAACAGGCAGAATAAGGGTAGAAACTAATGACTCAGAGAACAATCCTATATTTTGAGAGCCAAGTTGACAAGGAAGTAGATACTCAGTGACTCATAAATACTGATCCAAAATGTTCTGTCAGATAAAGGTATATTGACTTATAATGGATTTGTCAAGCAAGGATAGCCTCTTTGCTTTGGGGACAGTTTTGGTTTAAATAGTGTGGTTGAATTGCATTTTTAATATATTCTTTGAGCATTTATGCTAGCCCTAGCTCTAACCCTAACCCTATGCTAGGTGCAGGGATACAGCAATGTGCATAGCAGACTGTTCCTGCTTGCATGGTACTTAGAGTCTAATGGGAGAAGTAGGGACATTAATCACATGAGGAACATATAACTGCACAATAAAACAACAGCTCTGAAATGAGACATTGTTTTCTGTGTGTTTGTGGTGGGGGCAGATTGGAGTAATAGAACTTCAGAAGAATTTCAAAGAAAATAAATTTTTCATTCAAGAGGTGAAAGATCAGTGGGAGTTAATTAACCAGGAGGAAGAAGAGAAGGCAGAAGAGAAGAGTGGTAGGGCGAAGAGGATTCCTCCAGACAGGGTAATGAGAATATGTTTTCAGAAGACAGAAAAAGAAAAATTAGACCTTGGTTTTCCTGTTAAAATTCTGGTTTATGTAAATATTTGTATTTCCTTTTCAGCACTTGGTGGCACTTAAACATGCTTAAACTAGGCCCAGTTTTGGCTGTGGAATATTCTTGGACTTTTTTTTTTTATTAGGAAAACTGATATATGTGAAAATTTGGGGTGAGGGGAGCACTGAATGAGTTTATTATTATTAAGATGTGGGGAAAAAAGACGAGTATATTCAGGCATCAGATATTACTGTAAATGGACAGCTGTGCAGTCACTCCCAATATGGAAGCATGAAGGCATTCTTTGGCAGGCTCTCTTAATTCCTACCGTTTTTTCTTTCTAAATTAATAGGAGTGATTTTTTTAAACCGCCTTTTTATTGAGATATAATTAAAATGTACAGTTCTTAAGTTTCAACAACTGTGTACACTCCTGTGACCACCCAAAATAAGATAGAACATTCTCAGCCTCCTAAAAAGTTCATTCATGTCCTTTTCCAGCCAGTTGCCCATCATCACAACAACTGATTTCTGTCGCCATATATTCATTTTGCCTGCATCTGGAGTTCATATAAAGGAATCATACAGTGGTATTCTTTTACATCTGACTTCTTTTCCTTAAACATATTGTTTATATGTGTTTTATATTAATAGTTCATTCTCTTTTTAAGTGGATTTAGTGAGATGTAATTCATTTAGCAAACCTCATTTTAAAGCATACAATTCAATAAATCTTACTGTATTCACAGTTTTACAACCATTACCACAGTCAGATTTTAGACATTTTCACCATCCAGTGTATTTCATATTCAGTTTACAGATGAGAACCCATACCCATTAGCAGTCCCTCATTCTGTCCCCCTCTTTTTCCATCCTCCAGCCATAGACAAGTACTAATTTACTTTGTCTCTATAGATTTATCTATTCTGGACATTAGTTCATTTTTATATTGCTGGGTAGTATTCCATTGTATAGACATCCCACAGTTTGTCCTTTTTATTGATGATAGACATTTGGGTTATTTCCAGTTTAGGGTTATTATAAATAAGGATACCCCATAGATACTTTTGTATGTCTTTTTTCATTTCTCTTGGGTAAATACCTACAAATGGAATTGCTGGGTCATAGAGATATATGTTTAACTTTATAAGAAACTGCCAAACAGCTCTCCTAAGAGGTTATATCTTCACTTTATATTTCCCCCAACAATGTATAGAGAGATCAGTTACTCCACATTCTCACAAATATTGAGTGTTCGTGGGTCTTTTCTATTTGACCATTTCTATTTGACTTACTAGTTGTGAAGTGGTATCTCATTGTTTTACTGTTTTACTTTCCTATTAACTAATAATGTTGAGCATCATTGTTTTACTGCTTTGTTTTAATTTCTCTGATAATTAATGATGTTGAACACCTTTTCATGTGCTTACTGAACTTTCCTTTGTTCTTTTTTGAAGTGTCTAAGTCTTTTGCCCATTTAAAAAATTAAATTTATCTTTTGTTGATTTCTGAGAGTTCTTTATATAACTTATATATAATTATTATTCTATAAAATTGACATTTGATTTATGATATTGTGATTTATAAGATATTTGGTCTTCACAGTTTCTTCCTCACAGCTTCCAAAACCCTTGCAATTTCATAAGTGTCGAAAGTGATCAAGGGTGGGGGCTGGTTGCCAAGAGAACCAACCTTATAATTTGAGGTTTAGAACTTTCAGCCCTCCCTTTCACCCCTACTCTTGAGGAGGGGAGGGGAGAGGGACTGGAGATGGAGTTCAGTTGCCAGTGGCCAGTGACTTAGTCAGTCATGATTATGCGATGAAGCCTCCCTAAAGACATGGGGGGACACCTCGGTCCTTTTTTTTTTGGAGAGTTTCCATGTTGGGGAACCAGAATGTTTCCACATGCCACCTTTGCTGGGCCCCAAGTTCTACGAAGATAGAATCTTCTTTGTTCGGGACCTCGCCCTATGTATTTATGTCTCTTCTTTAGTATTCTTTAATATCCTTTGTAATAAATTGGTAATCTTACAAGTAACATGTTTTTCTTAGTTCTATGAGCTGTTTTAACAAATTGACTCCCAAGAAAGGGATTATGGGAACCTCTGATTGACATGACAGCCAGTAGGTCAAAAGTACAGGTAACAGCCTGTACTTACAGTTGGCATTCTGAGTTAAAGAGGGTTGTTGGAACCTCTGGTCTATAGTCGGTTGTTAGAAGCACAGATATGCGCCTGCGCTTGCAGCTGGTGTCTGAAAAGTGTGTTTGTGTGTGTCAGTGTCTTCTAATAGCAAACCCTTAAGCTGGTGTCCGAGAATTGTTCGTTGATGTGGAGTGAACTACCCCACACATTGACAGCGAATCTCAGAACCCCATTTACTCTTCAACAAATATAAAAGTAGAAATAGGTACCTGTGGAGTAACTACAGTAACAAGAGGCTTTTTAGTTTCTAAAATATTTTTTTAAGGATCAGAATAGAAAAAAGTTCATTTTACTTAGACCTTTTAAAGGAGATAGATACCGTAGTTGGTTCATTATTGAACCATGAAATGTTTTCCTGCAGGTGTGGTCCTCAACTTGGAAGTTGTGTCACTTTTGATAGAGTCCAAGATGGGCCCAAGTAGTCTATGCCACAAGGAGCAGTCCTTCTGACCAATAAGACACCTGCGATGAGAACTGCCCTTAAACCAACTCTATAGCTTGCCTTCCAGAAGTTGTCCCACAGTCTATTGCTAATTCAGGTCCCATATCTCATAGTCCCCATAGCTAAAGTTAGGTGTGAACTCTGTTGATAGGGCAATAGAGCACACATGGCTCACACTATTGCCACAGTGTCAGTAAAAAATATTGCTGAGACTGCAGAAATTTCAGAGAGGCTGGGCCAGGGTATCATCAGTGTCAGCAGCCATAATTTAGCTTTTGTCACATCATGGAGTCTTTAGAAAACCATCTTTTTGGTTGACAGGGAGACATTCACGAGCTTTCACCAACCTCTCAGTTATTCAGTTTTTTCACTTCTACACAGTCCGTCATTAAAGAATGTGTACGAGTCTTCCCTATCTTTGTTCCATCCAAATTTTGATCCACATCATCATTGTAATTTTTCTAAAACATGCCATTATCCTGTAAAAATCCTTCAGGAGTTTGCCATTATCTTTAGAAAATCTAGACTTTAACATTGCTTTCCAGGGGCATCTTAGACTACTGCTTATAGTTTTACCTAATTTATCTCCAAGTCCCAATAATCAACATAATAATAGTTAACGTATTCTATACTCTTTGACTGGAGTACTCTTTATCAATCTCTTTAATACCTATTTGTTGCTTGAGACTCCATTCAGATATCACTTCTTGGAAGCTAAATTCCCATATTCATTTTTCTGCACCCCAGCCCGCACCCCTCATCCCTTAAAATTGTTGTGAGATGTCAAAGCAGTCAGTGCATGTTTAATAACTAGCATAAAGCAGGACACAAGAACTTTTTCTTCTTGTGCCATACCCTCTCCTGCAGTGAGCACAGTTCAGAAGACTGAGCTGCCCTAATTTAAGAGCATGAGAAAATAGGATTTGTGATTGTTTATCATCACCACTACCTTCTTCAAACTCTGAAAACACATGCGTCCACAGGCAAGATGTTTAGTCTGATAACAAAATGAGTAAGGTAGTAGTTCTTGCGGTCGAAAATCCCAAATTCTGGTGGGAATAGACAGGTTTATAAGCAACTAATTATATTTCACTGGGTCAGAGATTTAAACATTTTTAAAAAAGAAATAAACCATAAAAGAATTAGAAGGATAGGCAATTTTTTTCTATCATAGTGAAGTGAGGAAAAGCCCTTTATATTATAATCTAAACTGAGAGTTATAAAGGAAATGATCATTTTATTTAAAAAACAATATTTTACATGACAATAAATGCCATAAAATAAAAAAACAGAGTAAAAAGATTACTGTCTTTATTAATGTAATACCTCTGCAATATATTTAAATGAAGTCTTAAAATTCAGAAAGCAAAATAGATTAGCAGCCCACTAGAAAAATGGTTAAGAAAAAGAATAGGCAATTCATAAAGAATTCAAAGAGATCAATAAACATGAAAATTGTTAAGTCTTAATTATAATCAAGGAATTGCAAGTTTAAACTGCAAGTTAAAATGTGTGCCTATCATGTTGGCTAAGATTAAATTGAAGTGTCAAAACTTCACAGAGGTCATCTTAAAGGTACTTCCACTGGTTTAAGATGGAAAATTTGAATATTAAAAAAGTAATGACTGCAATGGGTCTAACCATATCAAGTAAATTAAAATCGAAGAGTCTATAATGATACTGTAAAAATAACCAAAAGTAACCATTGATCACCTTAGGAGGTTTCAAGAGTGTCAAGCCATTAATCTGAAAATTTGTACATGGAAGAATGAAGCACTTAATCTGCTTTGTGTTGCGAAATGTATTTCAAGATAACCAAATAGTTGATAATGGAAAGCTTTTATTGAAGAATTCCAGTTAATAATTGAAGGAGGAATTAAAGTATTAGAAAAGTCACCATTTTGCATCCATAATACAATGGATTATGGATCTAGATTATTAATGTAGGCTAAAATTACTAGGTGAAAGGTGATAAGTGACTTTATAATGGTGAGATCAAGTTACTTTCCTGAATTCACTGATCAATATTAGCATCACTAAAAGTAGAACAGGAAGACATCCTGTCTCTTAATTTGATGAAATCGGAGGGACATGCACTACTGTGAAGTACCCTAAAATAATTTAACCTGAATCTAATTAAGAAAAGTAACAGGATAAGTAAGTAGATCATGTAACCCATAATACATTGTAAGGTATATAGGCTGTATTGTGAGGACTTTGACTTTTTGGTATGGGTGTGTGTGTGTGGGATATGTCTCCAATGGTCTGTTTCCCCTGTAGTTTACTTAATTCTTTGAGGAAAGCTCAGCTGCGTTTCAGACAGTTAAACCTGCCTCTTTTCTTTCTTTCTTTTTAAATTAAGACTGACTTTTTAGAGGAATTTAAGGTTCACAGCAAAGTTGAGGGGTAGGACTTTAGCTTTTACTCTGAGTAAAATCAGGAGCATAGAAGGCTTTTGAGCAGGAGAGGGACACAGTGATGTTTCTTAGTTTTAACTAACTGGCTGCTATGTTGAGAGTAGGCTGGGAGTAGAGGGAGCAGCAGTATTATTAGCACAGATACCAAATTGAAAGCTAGTGCTAGTGAGAGGTAAAGGTTACTTATACTGGGTACTAGTAGAGAATTGGGGAGGGCTTAGGACTCTGACTATATTAGATTGGTAGGAGACTGTGTAGGATTGGTAGATCCAACATAATTTCCTGATGGTTTTATGTGAAGAGTGAGAGAAAGGAGATGAGGACTCTGGGGTATTTTTGTTCAAGCGACTTAAAGTGCAGAGTTAGTTACCTTTAACCAAGATGGGAGAGACTGTGAACGGAGCAGATTTGGAGAAGATAAAGAATTCAGTACTGAATATATCTTCCACATGGTAGGTACTCATGATGACTATTGTACTGCTGAATGTTAACCAAGAATATGAGACAGCTGCCATGGGAAGGCCTTTTACATTGTCAGCCTCGCATTGTTCATTAATTGTGTGAGCTCTCATTTCATCAGCTTGATGTTTCAGTGTCATTTGTGTGTTTTGTTTTTCTATTTAAGATATGTGTATATAGTATCTACGTTATGCCAGGTACTGTTCTAGCTAATTTTTCAAATAATTTGTTTAATCCTCATAAAACCCTTATGTGGTTAAGTATGTTATTATATATGTTTTACAGACGAGTTACTAAGAAATTAAGGAACTTGCTTAAGGTCACATAGCTAGAAAAGGTAGAATTAGGATTCATACCCACACAGTTTGATTCCAGAATCCATGAATCTAGACTGCTGTGCAATGGTACTTTCCTTTTTATTATTCCCCATGGATTTATTGTAGTCTTGAATGGAGAGTGAGGATTCAAGCAAAGGCCCAGAAGCTTATTTCAAGGCATCTACACATAGAGGTCGTGGCTAATGGATATTTCCATAGCTTTAAAAATTATGGTTATTTTCGTAATATAAAATAAAGTGAACCAGTGGGGCTGCAAGTGCTGATACAGAAGCACTAGAAATTCTGTCTCAAGATGCTCTTAACCTAGGCAGGTTTTTAATATGAGACATTCTGGAATGTAATGGTTATCTAAATTGGATAATATACTTTAATACTGTATCTGTACAATCTATCAATACTGCATCTCTGGAATTCTCTTTACATGTCTGGCATATTGCAAGAAGTATTAGTTTGGGATTTGCGAACTGATGGTATTCCAGGTGCTCCATATAGTCTCCTATTTTTTGTTGCTTCAGTTGCTTGACTGTTAATGTTGAAAATACTTAAGGACTTGGCTGGCTTTTTTGCATTCAGGTGTTTGTTTTGCTCCATTTGCCTTAAACTGCCATTGCCCCAAAAGGCAGTGTTGCTTTTTAGTTCAGATTCCTCTTTAATAGTCTCAATGACCTTTACAGCTGTCAGTTTGAAATGATATAACTTTGCAAAGTGTTTTATATCATTTGTTTCTCCTTGAGGGTATAATTAGACACTACAAGGTGATTATGATTGTGGCTGGCCTTTAAGCATTGAGAAAATATATTTTAAGGCTATCTTTTTTTAGGTTATCAGTATTAATGAAGACCACATGAGTGTAAAACGACACTATCATTTAGTTCTTTGTTGGCATTAGTGAGCTATCAACACAATTTTCAAAAAAACATACAGTTCTTATTTTTGCTGATAGATAAGATGCAACAGTGGTATTTGTTTCTTTTATTGAATACAGGTGGACCACTGAACACAGATGATTATTTGAGTGATTGTCATTTGTCCCAAAGATTACATATAACAATACTATTTCAGATGCATAGAAGAGAAGTAAATTCATGATGTATAAGAGTGCCTTATGGCGTTTGGGCTTAATTCTTTCAGAGAACATGGTTGAGAAAGGCTAGTATGTGCTGTGATCTGTTTTTGTAAGGCCTGAGAGCTAAAGATTTTTTTGTGACGGGTTTCTGTTTTAAGGCAGGGACCAAGGATGCACATGGCCTGCAATTAAGACTGCCACCAGATTCAACTTAATTTTATAGACTGTTATAGTGGGAATGTCCCCTTAAAAACCATCTAATCTGTTTCCCCATTTCGGTATTTGATAAATCATTATTTTTCAAGGTAGTCTCTTCTTTGGATAGCACTAATTTGATTTATTTGATATGCTGACTTCTGTCTTCCTATAGAACTTATATTGATTGAATTTGATGCTGTAGAACATTCGTCCCCAACATTTTTGGCACCAAGGACCAGTTTCGTGGAAGACAATTTTTCCACAGACCAGGGGTGGGGGGCTGGTTTCAGGATGATTCAAGCACATTACATTTATTATGTACTTTATTACATTGTAATGTATAATGAAAGAGTTATATAGTTCACTATAATGCAGAATCAAATGCCACCATATGCAGCCATACAATTGAAGTACATCAACTCACTTGCCGCTATAAAAAGACTGCCACCAGATTCAACTTAATTGTCACCGGCCACTCACTGATAGGGTTTTGATATGAGTTTGCAAGCAATTGATTTATTATGGTCTTTGTGCAGTCAAGCTTCTCTGCTCATGTTAATCTGTATTTGCAGCCACTCCCCAGCTCTAGCATCACCGCCTCAGCTCCACCTCAGATCATCAGGCATTAGATTCTCATGAGGGACAAGCAACCTAGATCCCTTGCATGTGCAGTTCACAAGTAGGGTTCACACTCCTATGAGAATCTAATGCCTCATGACCTGAGGTGAAGCTGAGGCGGTGATGCTAGCCCTGGGGAGCGGCTGCAAGTACAGATGAAACTTTGCTGGCAGCGTGCTGCTCACCTGCTATGTGGCCAGTTTCCTAACAGGACATGGACCGGGGCTTGGAGACTTCTGCTGTAGAGAAGCAGTTCTTAAACTTTTTGGTCTTTGAGACCTCTTTGAAGAGCTCCTGTATTAATAATTTATTTGTAAATAACAATAATCAACCTATTACATATTAAACAACATTTTAGTGAGAATTCTTGTTTTCAAAAACAAAATATTAACCGAGAAGAGGAACATTGATTTTACATTTTGCAGATTTCTTTAATGTTTAGCTTAATAGAAGATAACTGGATTGTTATTATTATTATCATTTATATTTATCATTCAACTGTTGCATGTTATTTTGATTGAAGAATATGAAGAAAATCCAGCCTCAACAACAGAAGTGTTGTTGGAAAAGGGAGAAATATTTTAATAGCCTTCCAAATAATTGTCAATATTTTTCTTGGATACAACACCAAAACTTGATAAGTAGTGTTTCTTTCTTTTTTTAATTAATAAACTTCATTTTTTTAGAGCAGTTTTAGGTTCACGGCAAAATTTGAGTGCAGAGTAAGAGAGTTCCCTTATATGCATAACCTCCCCACTATTTACATCTGGAAGCACAATGGGATGTTACTATTGATGAACCTAGATTGACCTGTCATTATCACTCAAAGTCCATAGTTTATATTAGGATTCATGCTTGGCATTGTACATTCTATGGATTTTGACACATGTATCCACCATTGTAGTATCATAGAGAATAGTTTCACTCCTCAAAAAATGCTCTGTGCTCTGCGTATTCATCCTTTCTGTCTTCCCTTTTGATCTCTGGCAACCACTGATCTTTGTACTGTCTCCATAGTTTTGTCCTTTTCAGAATGTTACATAGTTGGAATCATACATTATGTAGCCTTGGGGTCATCTAGTACGTATGTAGCCTTTCATGTCGGCTTGTTTCAAACTTAGCAATATGCATTTAAGTTTCTTTCATACCTTTTAATGACTTGAAAGCTCATTTCTCTTTAACACTGAATAATATTACACTGTCTGGATGTACCAGTTTATTTATCCTTTTACCCCCTAAAAGGCATCTTGGTTGCTTCCAAGTTTTGAGAGTTATGAGTAAAACTGCTGTAAACATCTGTGTGCAGGTTTTTGTGTGAACATGTTTTCAGTTCATTTGAGTAAATACCAAGGAATACAATTGCTGGATTGTATGGTAAAAGTATGTTTAGTTTCGGAAGAAAATGCCAAATTGTCTTTGAATGAGAGTTCCTGTTGCTCCACTTTATTGTCAGCATTTGGTGTTTTGGATTTTGGCCATTCTAATAGGTGTGTAGTGGTTTTTAATTTGCAGTTGACATATGACGTTGAAAATCTTTTCAGTGTGCTTACTTACCATCTGTATTTCTTCTTTGTTAAGGTGTCTGTTCAAGTCTTTTGCCTCTTTTTAAATCAGGTTGTTCATTTTCTTATTATTGGATTTTAATTGTTTTTATATATTTTGGATAACAGTCCTTTACCAGATGTATCTTTTGCAGATATTTTCTCCCAGTCTGTGTTTGTCCTCATTCTCTTGAGTGGTGGTCTCTTAAAAATGAATTGCTATGTGTAATTTTTTAAACAGTGGTATACACAGTTCACATATAAAATAGTATAATATGTATACTGTGATTATAACATAACATTTTAAATGCTTAAACAGGCTACATTCTTATTAAATAGGTAATTTATCTAATTTGTAATTCTAACAAACTTATACAATTATAGTTAACATTTTAAATTCTTGGGGCTTTAATCCTGTTTATTGTCTACTCATTCTTGCTTTTGATGAATTGTTTTCTGTAAGTTTTACGGATTTTTTAAATAGTGGGTAGGTGTGTGTTTAACATGGCTTATTTTTTTCCTGTATGAATCTTGTGTGGGTGGATCTAGAAAAGGTTTGCATTTGCTTCTGCTGAGTACCCTCCTACAGTAACCTAGAGGACTAATTTTGTTAATTTTCTACTTAGAGTATTCCTACATAATTTCGATAGTGCAGTGGTTCTCAAAGTGGGACCCAGGGATTTCTGGGGGTCCAGGAGGTCAAAATTATTTTCATAAGAACATTAAGATGTTGTTTGCCTTTTCACTCTTTATTTTCTCACTAATGGAGTTTTCCAGAGGCTATGGGATATGATGAGATTATCATTCCAATAGCTAATGGAATGTGAGTCTTGTGTATTCTTAGGTTTTAAAATTGTCTTTTCATTTCAAATGCAGCAAATAGCAGTAGGTATAACCACATAAGCAAATGCTCTTTAGGACACTCAATAATTTCTAAGAGTATAAAGTGATCCTGGAACTAAAATGTTTGAAAACTGCCGAAGAAGCATATATTTGGATTCCAAACCTATGCAAGGCCAATGCAAGGCATTCAGTTTATCCAGGGAGACTCCTTTACCTTCTTTTTACCTAGGAAAAGAAAGGCTCCCTTTGCCAGTCAATGAGTGGAATTTTCCCCAGTCAGTCCTTTATGTACCTGAGGTACAGTTTTTCTGGGACAGCATTTCTCAAACATTACTAAGCATAAAGTCACCTGGAAAGCTTGTTAAAACTGAGATCCTTGAGCCCCATTCCCAGAAATTGTATTCTAATTCAGTAGATCTGAGTTAGAGTCCATTAGTTTACATTTCTAGGGAGCAAATTGCCAGATGCTGATGTGGCATGTCAGTGGACCCACCTTAGCATTGCTCTAGCTTTTATATAAGAGTCTCCTTTGCAGCCCCTTTAAGGCCTCTCTCTTGTCTTGGCATGAGAGCTAAAACTCAAGTTCCTAGGTTACTCATACTAGTCATCATCTATTCACTATGTCAGCGCACTCTTAGCTCTGTCTTCCAGATTCTCCTCCATTTTTAGCACCGGACGACTTTCTTACCAATCTTTTGAGCTTAGCTATGCAATTGGGGAAGGAGGGGAGAGATGGGTGTGTGTGTGTGTGTGTGTGTGTGTGTGTGTACACGTATGTACACCACTTATCCAAATTTTATTCACTGTGTGGATAAAATATCCGTATATTTTATCTAGCTCTTTATGTTATCTTTGCATGTTACCCTGAATAGTTTGGTCCCATCTATAAACCTATCACTGAGCAACTAGAGGTTTCCTGCAAATCTTTATAGACTTTTTGGGAAAACTTCCTTAAATAAATACATTATTTTGGTTTCAGTACTTAATTTAAGGAATTGCAATGCTTTACAGTTATTTAGAATATCACTTTATTTGAATATTTGTATAATTACATAAGCTCTCAGAATTGGATTCAGAGTGTTTTGAGCTTAGCACATAACTAAATTATGTGCTCTTTTTAAAATGGCATTCTTAATAGTTTGTTGACGCATCATTTAAGTCCTAGCATTAGAATGCTAAAAGTTTCTTAAAAGGGATTTTAGTCAAGAATTCAGATTGGTTACATTCTCCTTAAAGTTGTAAGAAGGAGTATTTTAAAATTTATTCTACACTTGTCAAAAGGAATGCCTTGAATATAAAGAATATTTCTTTATACCTTATTTTCCCCTTAGTGATTTTAAAGATTTTGTCATATATTGTTTTAGACCTTTATATTGCTCTTCTTGACCTGTACACAGAACCTATGTCCATTACTGCCACTCCAGTTCAAGTCACCATTATCTCTTGCTAAAGCTATTGTAATAGTCCTCTAATAATGCTTTCCTCATAATCAGTTATCCATCCGTCCACCTGGAAATCTTAAACAATATAATGTAAATCTAGTGGATTTCTATTAAGTTCAAAATCTCATATCTTCACTGTGATCTTGCCTCTGGATCTCTGATCTCATCTCCTAGATTTTATCTTATTTACTTTGCTCAGACAGAATCAACTTTTTGCTGTTTCTCAAATATATACCATACTTTATACCATATACCAGTGGTCCTCAACCTTTTTGGCACCAGGGACCCATGCTCCTATGAGAATCTAATGCCTGCTGGTCTGAAGTGGAGCTGAGGCAGTGATGCTAGCGCTGGCTGCAGATACAGATGAAGCTTGGCTCCCTTGCCTGCCGCTTACCTCTTGCTGTGCGGCCTTTTCTTAACAGGCCACAGACAGGTATTAATCCTCAGCTTGGGTGTTAGGGACCCCTGCCATATACTGACTGTTTCAGTGTTGTTCTCTCTTCCTAGCATGTTCCTGTCCTGGATATCTATGTGGCTTGCTTCTTTACTTCATTCAGTGCTCAAAAATGTTGTCTCCTAATATCTTTTTCTGACCTTTCTAAAAATTCTCCTCCCTACTCAGGCCCTCCTCTGCAGTTCTCAGTGTTATCAGTAAGGGTTTATCAGGACTTAGTTGTTGTCCCTCTACTCTGTTATATTTTTTAACCATTACTACTTCTGCTTATCCTTATCACACATTTATCATTATTATTATTTGTATCATTTGTCTCCCCTGACAGAATTAAAGTTCCAAGATAAGGATTTTTGTCTGTATTGTTGCAGCTGCATCCCTAATGCCTGACTCAGTAAACACTTAGTAAATATAGTCCACCAAGAAAAAAAGGCTCAGAAACAATAGAAAACCTTTTCACTTTACTAATCTAAAAAAGCAAAAGAAATTGTTAATCTCCCACATTGTATCGTATTTTTAGTATCTTTGAGAAAATATATGACAAAAGGCTATTCTGAATTCAGTGATGCTTTTTAAATAAATATGTATTTTGTTCACAGCAAAATACATTCAGAAAAGTAGTGGCTATATATGCAAGTCCATTTTTATTTAATTTACAAACAGTGCTCATATGGATTTACTGACCTTGTAATGACTGAGTTCCTCTAAGGAATTATGGCCCACAGATTGTGAACTCCTGGTATAATTGACTCATTCCTAATCAACTTCAGATTTGCATTTAAATGGTTTCTTTTTAGCATAATTACTCTACCTAAGACAGTTTGCTGTAACAGGAAAAATTAACCAAAACTGCCCTTGGATGTCCAAAGAACTAAATTCATCTGACCTCACTGCTTACTACCTTTGTGATTTTGGTTACTTAACATCTTAGAACCTCATTTATGGCATTATGTGCATAAATATAATTATGAAATTGTTTTAGTAATGTTCCAACTACTCAGTACGTATTTTTTTTCTCCTCAGTGTATTAATACCACTATTTTTCAGGACTTCATCTTTCTCAATTTATTTCTGTCTTTGCTGTGGTTACAGCTTTTCACACACAAAAAGTGTCCTGTCATTTCTCTTCTGGGCCAGCAAAGCAAGCCATTAATTATGTTCTGGTTTTAGTTCATAGATAACAGAGAACTTGATTGAGCAGGAAAAGAAAACCATCCTTTTTCCATCAGATACCAATTACCCTTCTGTTTTATTTACTTTATTTCTTTGAGTCTTCAGCATGTCAGACACAGAAATGGAGTCATTATAAAATTTCAAACCACTCAGGTAATAAGGATATAGGAATTAGGAAGTTGCAGTTGAAGAATCAGGCCGATGTTAAAAAGATGAACAGGCTTCAGTTCTTTGCTCAAAATCTAGTGGATAAAATGCCCCCCAAAATTTATAGTTTATAAGTAGTACAATTTTAGCACTGATAAGAATGTTCCTGACTTTGCCTGGGGTTTGAGGGATGAGGTAAGGGATACCTTAGAATTAACTAGATTGAGGGTTGCAGGAGAACATTCTAGGAAGAGAACATGCTGTGCTTAAAAGGCATGGAAGCATTGACATGTATGTAATGATTGATAAATCAGTCTGGCCAGAGCATAGTTTATGTAGACAGAAAATGATGGCAGGGGAAACTGAAAAGGTAGTTTGAGACTAGGCAGACCCTCAGTGACCTTGCACATCATTCAGGAATTTGAAGTCTTCAATATTGTTAGGAAAGCCATCAGAGATTTTTAAAACCATGAAAAATGGAAGAAGTTTGGCAGTAGTGTGAAGGATAGATTCTAGTGGAGACATTGGTATATGGGGATGTTGAAATAGTAAGGCGAATTAAAAGGTAAGATGTTATCAGTAAGTAATAACGATGAACTAAGAAGAGCCTGGGCTTTAGAACCACAGGCCTGGTTTTAAACCTAGGCATGCTCTGCCTCTTTGTAGTTGTGTGAAAAATTTAGTTGCTTTGATTTTCAGTTTTCTTATCTGTACTAGGTAATAATAATACCTGATTTACGGTGTTCCTCTGAAGCTTTTGTTAAAATGGGTATGATGTACCTGACAGAGGTACCAAGGGCTCAATTAATGATAACTGCTGTTAATATCCACATGAATGACATTTACTGCAATTAATAAGGTGTAAGAAGTAGTGAAGACCTGAATTTAGGGATGGAAAAGAGAATAAATTTGGATGGATCTTTCTGAATTAGAATGAATAGGACTCAGTGACTAGAAGATTGGTGACTGACTTAAGGAAAGAGTGAGATCATGACTGACTGAGATTTGTAACCCGAATGACTTGTAGGGGGAGGGAAGGGGTTAGTGATGCCATTTTTTTAGTAAGGAATACAGGAGGAATCACTGTTTGAGATGAGGGAAAAGGAATAGAACAATTTTGATTAGGACTTTTTGAGGTATTTGGGATATCTTGGTGATGATGTGAAGCAGGCAATTAGAAATAAGGTCTGGGGCAAGAGATAAGAGATTGGCGAATTATCAGTATTGCATGGTAGCAGAAATGTGTATAAAGCTTAATGTCACGGCATGTATTTCAAACATATCTCCTGTATTCCCACACTGCTGACTTCTGTATAAACATTTGATTTTGTTCTTGTTATTAAATGTGAGATTTTAAAAATAATAATCTTTAGTGTGGCTTTGTGTATATAAATTTAAAACCTAGTTCTAAATACAGATATTACTCTAATTTTAACAAATTTGATTTTAGTTTAACTTCTTAAAATATTATAATCTATAACTATAAATTAAAATTCTTATTTAACAGTAAATTTTGGTTTAACAAAGTAAAGCTTCCTAGTCAAATCTTGTAAATCTAATCATTTAAAATTATAAATGTGATTATTCTTAAGTTATATTACTTAAGATTTCAACTTAAAATCACAAGTTTAAATCAGCTATTCAACTCTACATATTAGAATTACAAGGCTGACTAATAAGCCAAATTTTCTTAAAACATTACAGATATTTATAAAATATGCATAGATTATTTTAACAGCTTTACCGAGATAATTTACACACCTTATAATTCACCCATTTTAAGTGTACAAGTCACTGAATTTTATTTTATTTACAGAGTTGTGCAACCATCAACACAATCTAATTTTAGAATATTTCCATCACCTCAAAAAGAAATGTATCCATTTACAGTCATTCCTGTTTTCACTGCCAACCCTAGGAAACCACCAATCTACTTTCTGTCTCTATAAATTTGTCTTTTCTGGACATAATATATGGTCTTTTATTTCTGGCCTTTTTCACTTAGCATGATGTTTTGAAATTCATTCATTCATGTTGTCATGATATTCTATTATATGGCTATACTACATTTTATTTATCCTAGATTAATTTTTAATGTAAAATAATTAAAGATTTATTTCTCTTAAGTCATTCCTATTCTCGATTCTTTGTTTAAAAAGAGAAGAAAACCTCAAAGTAAGTGAACTAAACTTCTATCATAAGTTAGAGAAAGAACAACAGAATAAACCAAAAGAAAATAGAAAGGTAATGAAACTTGGAGTGAAAATTGATAAACCAGAAAAACAAGGATAAGATAGAGATCAAAAAAAGTCAAAAGTGGATTTTTGGGGGGCAAGATTGATAAGATTCATCAAGAGATTTTAAAAAAAAACTATTATGAAAATGAAGACTATAACTACAGGTAAAGAAGAGATTTAAAAGACAAGGGATTTATAGCAGCATTAATTACACTAGCTAGAAGATGGAAGCAACCCAAATGTCCATTGTGGATGAATGGATAAAGCAAAATAAGATTGATGCATCAATGCAATATTATTCATACTTAAAAAGGAAGGAAATCCTGTTACATACTGCAGCCTTGAGGACATTATACTAAGTGAAGTAAGCCAGTTACAAAATGACAAATACTGTTTGATTCTACTTAAGAGATAATTAGAGCGGTTACATTAATCGAGACAAAAAATAGAATGGTGTTTGGCAGAGCTGAGGGTAGTGAGGAGTTATTATTTAATGGGTATGGAGTTTCAGTTTTGCAAGATTAAAAAGTTCTGGAGATGAATGATAGTACAATGTAAATATATTTAGTGGCATACTTAAAAATGACTAAATGGTAAATTTTACATTATGCATATTTTACCACAATTAAAAAAAGATAAGGGAAAATAATAACCACATGCCAGTAATTTTGAAATTCAGAAAAATAACACTTGCCAAAAAACCAACTTAAAAAGAGATAAAAAGCTTCAGTTGTTCTATAACTATTAAATAAATTTAATAGTTAAAATTCTTTTCTCAAAGAAAATAACCCCAGATGGTTTTACATGTGAGTTTATCCCAACTTTTAAGGAAGAGGTCTTCCCAACTTTCTATCTCTTCTTCCAGAAAGTAGAAAAAGAGGAAATATATCTCACCTCTTTCTAGGAGGCCAGATGCCAAACTCAAACAGAGATATTATAAGAAAAAAAATTATAAGTCTGTTTTACTTATGCAGTAGATTACCCTGTTAGTAGTAGAAAAATTCTTCATTATTTTGTTTTATGCATTTATCTTTGAATTCTTCTTTTACATTGTTATTGCTACCTGTTGTTCTTTTTCTTCTTTTTCTACATTCTTCTCATATCTTTGCCTGCCTCTACAGTTGCATCATATCTATGTCACTTTGAGTGTTTATAAGCTGTATATTGTTATGCCCTGACAATTTTTTCTCTTTTACTTAGTTAATTCAGTCTGTTAACATGTATTGTAACATGTGCATATTCGATATTATTCCTGGAATTATTTTTTATTATTTTTTGTGTTTACTGTATATTTGCTTTTTATTTAGTTTTCAATTTTATTTACTTTTACGATTGACCTTTTTTAATAATGTCCTCTGGTGATTTAGAGATTCTTAAGGTTTACCCATACATTTAAGCAAATTTATTTTAAGCCTACATTTCCTTATCAATATCAAAAATTAATAACTATTACAGATGGCTCCCTCACCCCATACACACACTTGGTCTTAATTTAACATTTTACTTAAGCCTATTCTTCACCTAAGATTTTGTTGTAATTTGGGGATGTTATTCTTAAATAGTTAATTTTTAAATTTATATTTTGTTTCATCTATTTAAAGAATCCTTTCTTATCCATTGTATTAAACTGAAATCCTACATTAGTAACAACTATTTTTACTTCACTAATAGTTTCACTGGTATATTGCTTGCCACATTTTTTATACAAATAGTATATTTTCTCCTTTTTGGGAGTCTTATGTTCTGAGTCATTTTTAGTTAGCTGAACTACTTTATGTAACTCATACTCCAGAGTGAATGTCTGTCCCACTTTTCAAATCAAAGCATATCTAATTTCTTTCTCTTACCCATATCGGTGAATAATAGATTAGCTACAAAAAGTTTTTTTTTAACCGTCAGAATTTTGTAAACATAGCTCTATTGGGTCTTGGCATTTACTTTTATTGATGAAATAACTGGCAATCTAAATCTTTTTCTTCTTATTTTAAGTAAAATTAAGTAAAAATTCCCCTTATTTGGAGCTTTTACACTTTTATTCTTGAAATTCAGTTATTTTACCTAGAGAGTTCTGTGTGTATGTGCTGCTCCCCTCACCCCCTCCCCAGTATTCTGTCTCAGTACTTGTCAGAGCCCATTAGATAATGAAGACTCAAGACAGTATTCAACATTAGGAAGTTTTCTTTCTTTCCTTCTCCTGCTTACACTCAGTTTTTTTAAATTTAAATTTCTTTCATTTATATTCTTTGCTTTTTCTTGTTTTGGAAATCCTATTTTACAGATAGCAAATATCCTGGCCACTTCCTCATCTCTAATCTTTTTTTCATGATTTCTGTGTCTTCATATTCACTGTATATTATAAAGACATTTCTTAAGTTGGTTTTCTAAATCACTAATTGGTTGTATATTTTCCTAATCAATACCTCTGTATGGTTATTTGGGCAGTTTTTTCTTTTTTTTTTCTCTTCCCCAAACTTATTCTCCACTCTTTTTTTCAGAGCAGCTTGCTTTAAAAAAAAAAAAAAATGCTGTTCCTGGAAACAGAAATCCTATTTATAATTTCGCTTCAAGTTCTGGTATTTTTTCTTTATTCATTCCGTTTCAGTTTGGGCCATTAGTTGTAATTAAATTATTGTCTCTTCAGTATGTCTGGTCAGGTGTTTTTCATCAGTTTTTTTGCTTGGTTATTTTGGGGGTGATAAGTGGGCCAGCAAATAGGTTCCTCAGAGTACGTGGGTCAGGAGCAGATGCTCAGATAGAGAACCCTTAATGAATGTAGTTTTCCAATGGTGGATCTGATATGCTCCTCATCTTTCTTCAGCACCTCTTTGTCTCTCATATTGCTAATTTCTGTACTGATTATCTCAGAGCAGAGGTTCCTAAGACCATGAACCAGTTTTTCATTCTATTCATAAAATTTTCATTTCAAAAGTACAGTCCATATTGTTTACCTTAGTTGATTATATATTTGATATGTTCCAATCCTGTTACTTTCCATAACCTGCTTTTCCCTTTGGTTAGAAATGGAGTAGAAATTCTAATTTAGATTGAAGAGGGAAATATGTAAGAAGTTTCAATATTCTTTCTTTTGTTTTTGAGAGCTTTAAAAATCCAGCTAAAAACCAGGCATGTAGAACCCCCAGTAAAAGAAACGTCAGGAATCAAGAAGACCTTCCTAGTCTTTCTGGAGCATTAAATCTCCTTGAGGAGGGAAGACATAACATATAAAAAAAATAAAACAGTTTAGATAGCCTATAGCAAATTTTATTTTACAGAATACTTGCAAAGACAGTGCAATGTGAAATCCGAGAATGAGAAAACTGGAAACCAAGCTCCATGAGAGCAGACATCATGTCTGTTCACCACTGCCTACTCGGTGCCTGCCACTGTCCCTGGTAGGCGGCGGGTTCTCAGTGTATGTTGAATAAGCAAATATATATTTGTTGAACAAATTGAAAGAGTACTTTGAAGAAGGTGATTTATTTGGGCAGAAGTGAGATCCAAACACTTAAGAAAATGTTAGAAGGTTGAAACAATGACTGAATAGAAGACCAAGCTGACTAGAGCTGTGAGAATGAGCGGGAAAATTCTGTGAAATAAGGCTGCAGTAACATTAGGTTTGGGGTCAAATTATAAGCAGCTTTGATTGCTGGACTTAGGAATTTGGGATTTGTTTCTTAAACAAAATAGAATTTTACTGAACAGATGGTAGCGTTATTAAAGCAGTGTTTTAGGAATACAATTTGAAGACACAGTGCAGGTTGCAATGAAGAAGAGTATGGAGACCAGCTCTGAGACCAGTTGTATTACTGGACAGGAATTTTGGAAAGTGGTAATGTCCAACAAAATTGTTAATATTTCTTTGTATGTAATATGTTACATAAAGGTGCTTTTTAAGCTCTAATGATTGAACATAATAACCTGGCTGTCTTTTTCAGTATTTATTTAATTTTCCGTGGCATTTTGTTATTGATCTTCATGGCTTTTCTATGAGGTCATGGTATAAATTTTGAATATATTTGTTCTTTCCTTATTTGCTTTTTGTTAATGTCAAGCATAGCACATGAGACATTCCTTGTTGCTATGCAACTGCTAAATTCAATATTTAATATTAATAAAACTGAGTGACATTAAATTCAGTTAACAGAGGGTGGCAAAATACAGCTTTACAGTGTCAGATCAATATTTGTGAGGTTTAATGTATTGTTACAGATATGAGCAAAAGAGGAGTGGCTTGTTTACAGTTACTATTTCGATCAAAATTAGTTGTGGTTAAATCTTTGCATTCATTTATGACCATATTTTTTCTCGTTTAATTTCTTTAGATCTTTCCCTTTCACTGCTTTTTGATCTGTGATTTAATTTTTGTTGTCTGTGTGTTATTGATGAAGTTCTTACTCTTATTTTCTTATTCTTTCAGGTTCTGTTATCCTTTGTTAATATTTAAAATTTTATCTCCGAGAGCTTTTATTTGCTTTTTTATTTCCCAGTATTATTTCTTGCTGTATTTACATTTTTCCCTTTTCAAGAATTTATGCTTAGCACACACATTTGGAATTTGTTAGAATTTCTTTAAACCAGGTGAAAGCATAATTAGATTTGCTCTTCAGGATAAGAGCCACCTATAATCTCCTTTAGCTATTTGTAGTGTGTACTTGGTACTTTCAAGATATTTAAATTCTTTCATTAATATTTGTGAAATCAGTTCCTTTTGGGGGGTGGGTAGAAGGGCTTTAAAGTTGGAGGCAGCCTATGGGATGTTTTCTTAAAAGCTAATGTTGAGAATATCTAGTTTGCAGAGATACAGTATCTAGCAATTCCTTCTCATTCTCTTACCACCAAGTCCCCACCCTCGAAACCCTGAGCACAACCCTTTCTCCTCCCTAGTAGTGTAAGAACAGCCATAGTAATTTAGTGGAAAATGTTTTAATTATAGTAGGCAAATAATAAACAATCATAGATACTTAAATTTGCTTGAGTAATTTGATTTTTGCTAAGGTTATTGAAATAATTTTGATGGGAAGAACTAAGGAGAGTTGAAAAACAGTTGCTCATTAATTATAAATGGAAAATCTAGCATTTAGAAAATATTGTAGAAAAATCAACTCTCTAACTACAGTGTAGACCAGCGGTCCCCAACCTTTTTGGCACCAGGGACCGGTTTCATGGAAGACATTTTTTCCATAGCCAGGGGTCGGGGTGGTTTTGGTATGATTCACATTTATTACATTTATCGTGCACTTTATTTCTGTTATTAAATTGTAACATATAATGAAATAATTATACCACTTACCATAATGCAGAATCAGTGGGGAGCCCTGAGCTTGTATTCCTGCAACTAAGCAGTCCCATCTGGGAGACAGTGATACCCAAAGTGTATTGCTTATGTCCAGTCTACTCCGTAATCTCGTTTTGGTTGCTGTCACTCCAGAAAACGCTGGTTCACAAAAATATGATGTTGGAAATGGAAGTAGGCTTTTCAGTGCTTTTGTGGCAATTTTAAGATATTCTGTATTGACTTTAATCCAGAACATATGGAGATTTGAGTTGTCTCAAATATAGTTTTAAGGCCACTGTCATTTGCAGTCTCAAGCAGTTGATCCTCTTTTAGCCTGGACAAAGTTGATTGACCTGGCTTATTCATAAACAGGTTGCAAATCCATTCTTTTCTAGTTTGGAGGTCTTTTGTGGTTGGAAAGTAATGCTCAAACTCTTTTGAAAGCTGAGACAGGTGATCAGGCACCAGCTGGGAGAAAGAAGACCCTGGCTCAGTATCTTTCAAAACCTCTGCTAATGTTTGAAATATGTCAAAAATCCCAGAGTTTACCTCTTCACCCCCATAATTCTAGTTTGGCTTTGAATGTACCCACTTTATCTGCCGACTTGACCACAGTTGTTCTCCCCTTAAGTGACAGGTTGAGTTGGTTTGGCAGGTTGAATATGTCACACAAGTAAGCAAGTTTTGTCACCCATTCTGTGTCACTAAAATGTGCTGCTAGTGGTGACTGTTTTTCTAAAAGAAATCTCTGGATTGGCTCTCATAACTCAAAAACTCTGGCCAATGATCTTTAGAAAGCCATCTCACTTCTGTGTATGAGAGGACGTGTGTGCTCTGCATCCATCTCCTCACAGAGCTGTGCAAATGACATGAGTTAAGGGCATGTACTTTAACGTGGTTGATAATTTTAATCACATCCTGTAACACGTTATTAAGTTCCAGTGACATTTTTTAGCTAGTCAGCATTTCTTTATGGATGATACAGCGCGTTGACAGACTCACATTTAGAAGTGACCTCTTTGACCCGAGTGGTGAAACCAGAAAACCATATAGTCATGGCAGCCACTCTGTCCATGCATATACCAACACAAAATGAGCAATTCAGTTTTCTTGATACGTAATCATTCAAAGACCTGAATAATTCTGAATAATGTGGCAATAAAAGTTACACATAACATATTCTCATGCACATCCTCCTGAAAAGTATCTCGCACAGAAACAAGCATTGTTGCCTTGTCAACATCAGTAGACTCGTCAACCTGGATTGCATACCATGGTGACTCATTAATCCTCTCTAACAATTGTGCCTCATCATCCTCTGCTATTTCATCAGTTCGTCTAGCTGTGGTGCTTTCCGAAAGAGGAACACATGCCACCTTTTGAACGGCAGCCTCTCTTAAAAGTTCATGACAAATGTCCTTAGCAGCAGGCAGGATCAACTCTTCACCAACTTAATTAAAGGGCTTCTTAGCTTTAGCAATGCGGTTAGCCACTAAGAACGATGCTCTCAGTGCAGACATATTTGATGAAGTAGTGGCCTTCATTAATTGTTTCTGTTCTTCATGTTCATGTTTTGTTCTTTTGAAAAACTCCAAAGGCTTGTCTTTTAATGTAGGGTGCTTCGTTTCCGTGTGGCAGAGCAGTTTTGAAGATTTCATGGCTTCATTGGATAGCTGGTCACCACATATTATATAAAGCGGGCTTGGAGAATATGAATCACCTGTTGCTGTGAACCCATAATTTAAGTAGGACTCTTGGTATTTTCTTTTAAATGCAACTTTTTTATTGACAGTCTTAGAGTCTTCTGGTGTCTCATCATTGGATCTTTCCCTTTTTCAAAGAAGCTTTCCAGTGATGTTTGTTTTTTTGTTCATTTTGGCTAGGGTTAGCTTGTGGGCTTATCAAAACTGTGACTGAGACAAGTGTACAGTGCAGGAAAGGGGCACAATGGAAGTGGTAAATAAAATAATGGGTAGGCCACACATGGACTAAAATAAGTGTCAGATACTGACTTAAAGCCTGTCACCAGATGCAGCTATCTAATTGAAGTACATAAACTCACTTGCCTCTACAAAGCCTGCCACGAGATGCAGCTTAATTGCCACTTCCGCTCACGGATAGGGTTTTGAAATGAGTCTGCAAGCAATTGGTTTATTACGGTCTCTGTGCACTCAAACCTCTCTGCTAAAGTTAATCTCTATTTGCAGCCACTCCCCCGCGCTAGCATCACCTCAGCTCCACCTCAAATCATTAGGCATTAGAGCCTCATAAGGAACAAGCAACCTAGATCCTTTGCATGTGCGCTTCACAATAGGGTTCACACTGCTATGAGAATCTAATGCCTCATAATCTTCACTAGCTCGCTGCTCATCTCTTGCTGTGTGGCCTGGTTCCTAACAGACCAGAGACTGGCACCTATAGACAACACAGACTCTACAGATTAGTCTATTGAAAATGATAGCTTAATATTAGGAACAAAGAAATCTCTAAAATTACAATGTTATTCTTATAACCAGATAAAATTCTGTTTCTAGGGACCATTTTACCTGATCTCTTACCTTCCAAACCTTTTATAGTGATTGAATTTGTGGTAAGGAAATGCTACCTGTGTGTGGACCTCATGTATCCCCCTGGCTATAATATTTTTAAAAAGTGCTTCTCTCCCTTTTGAACATAGGAGTCCTTTTTAACAATTAAAAAAAAAAATTATAAACCCTTAGGCGATAGTAGATTATGTGACAAAATATATAGTGCCTCAGACTATTAGGAATTTAGTAACACTTTTTATGTATTCTTAATTCCAATAACATTTCTATGCATTTGAAAAGTAGTATGTATGCTGAATGAAGAAGACATACTAATTCTTTCTAAAGGTCATGCTTAAAGTACATGTGGATTCATGGACCCCTTGTAACTATTTGAGCTCCCAATGAGGTCCATGACACATAGTTTGGAACCACTGCTCTGTTCTATTATTTGTTATGTTCTGTAAAGGTACAGTCTGATTTCCTTCTTTTTCCTCCTTACTCTCCTATTAACCAATAGAAAACAGCAAGCTAGCAAAGGTATTTTTAATTGTTTTTAATAGCATCGATAAGCAGTTATTTGAGATAATAAATCAGAAAGTGGTTTTTATTTCCATTTTCCACTTTATACTAGTAGAAGATGATAATGGTTTAAACATTTATGTACAGGTATAATTAAGTTTTTTATCAGTTTTTTTTTACATATAATTAGTGGATTATTGTGGCAATGTCAAATAATTACAAAGGTACTTTTCTTTTAAAATATTGTTATGGCTATTTAGTGATATAGATGATGTTCTCAGAGAATTTTCTTTCAAAAAACTATTAGATTGAAAAATCTATCGCTCAGTTGATATTCAGAAACATTTAGATTAATCCAGATGTTTTGTGGAAATTTTGAAGTAGTTTGATTCTTTTATTGTAAAAGGTTACTTTTAAAATTGATTTTGAGAGTTTATGTAAAGAGATATTTGGGATTTTGTAAAGCGTAAGAGAACCTGTGAATTTCCATTCCTTCATTAGTTATTTCTAGCATTGTCTGTTTTGTATTGTTCTTGAATGTGCTCTGAATTTGTATTGAATGTTAATCATTGACAAAAATGCAAATGTTCATTTTAGATTCATCTTTGACACTCTTTTCTCAGCATCCTTTTAATAATAATCTGGAGATCCTTGAGAACTGGAAGAAAACGCCATTGTTTTTTCATGTAACAGGTTAATATTAAATTACTATAGAGAATATCATTGTAATAATGGATTTTTTTTCATCCTTTCAGGGTTTGAAAGTATTCTTGAAGGGCTGTTTGGACCTGCATTATTAAAAGATCTCAGTTTATTTAAAGGTATTCAAAATCTTTTTTTGGTATTTCAAAGTCATCTTGGTGACATATGATACCTTGATGATTTAAGCCTCAGTCTCCTTGTAATTGACAATTTTATTTGGATTAAAGCTATATCCATGTCAGCATCTTTTTGTGTTTAGTTGATAATGCAAATATATGTATGAATAAGGTATATTAACTATTGAGCAATTATTGTTAGGAATTGTAACAAATAAGAAACCTGTCTACTTAACTTAGTGAGGGATTTTTGTTTTTAAAATATATTTTTTTTTTTTGAAATTGTCATTTTCTGAAAAATTCTTTTGTGACTGTTAATTTGTTATTCCTACTGTTTTTGCAGACTGTGAACCTGAAAGCATTTCTGATTGGACTTTTAATGAAAATTGTATATTCTGTTGCTTGAGAAGAGATAAAGTAAAGGTAACCAAGAAACTCATGAAACTTGTTTAGTATGGTATTTTATAGTTTTTATTTTTTCAAAATTTGATTACTGTGTTGGAGATTCATAGGAAAGGAAGGTATGAGTCCATATTTATTTATAAAGGGTTTGATAGTTACTCAGTTTTGCAATTTACACTGTTTCTAGTCTGTTGATTAGCCTATTGAGAATCTATATCCCAACATGCATTGCTTTATTTATATAGTTCACTAGGCAGAATAATTAACTAGGTCTCAAACTGTTTATTTTAAGTATGAAATGTATGGAAATTCAAATAATGGGAGTCATTTGTATAAAAAGAACAGTGACACGGATTTGGGTCAAGTAGTTACTAATTCATGTAGATTTATGATGGGACTATGGTTTATGCTTTAGTATAAGATGTTTCTTCATAATATTCAAGCATGAATGCTGTGTATATTCAGTCGCAGAAATTGGCTATACCTTTGGGTTGGTGTTGTTTTATCGCATTGTGTTAAATAAAGATAAATAGAATTTTGGTTTAGAAACATTTCAGTTATTGGAAACATTAGTAATGGTTTACTGTCTCATGTTTCTTTTCATGGTATTTCTGTTCCCTGTTTTAAAGCTTTGGAAACATTTTGGATTCCTTTCTATCCCTTGTACACTTCTAACTTCAAATCATTGACCAGATTCTATCAGTTCTTCCCTCATATTGAATTTCATTCTTTTCTTTCCACAGTCATCACTATAGTTCAGACTGTTAGCATTATTTCCGAACTACTAAAATAACATGATTGGTCTCTCTCAATTTTCTTCAGTCTGTTAAACACTGCTTGCTACAAGGTTAAACTTCCTTCTGACCCTCACCCCTCAAATAGTGTGGAAATGTTACCCTGTACTCAGTCTCCAGTGACTTTATCGTTATCTTCTGGATTGATTAGCCAATGCTCAGTGCTTCAGTACCCTTCACAGTTCAGTCCACTTCTCTTTTCTAATGCTGCCCCACTAGTCTTCTCTCTATTTTTTCTTTCAGCCAAACTGGTCTGATCATTTGTTATTAAACAACATGCTTTTACTGTTTGGACTATGACATTGCATACCCATTATTCCTTCTATAGCTTGAAATTCTCTTGCTCATACTCTTAGCTTAAGCCCTTCCTTTCCTGTAAATGGTATATCTCTATCCTTACTGCCATTTCAACCTTCCATACTGTTGTAGTAAATATTGTCTGTTGTTTGTTAATTAATACTCTGCCATATTTTGTTCATCCTTTTCCACTTTTGAATCCTGTATTCCTGACTACTTTGTCAACTTCTAAAGACTGAAACATGTTATATGCTTCTTTGTACCCTTGCATCTAGCCACTCTATCACTGTTTTACTATTGTTGGCAAGTTGCTTTAAACTCCGAAAGCCTGTTTAAGAGCTTCTTAGTGTTCTTTTGTGGCATCTTTTTCTTGCTTACTGTGTGGAAAAGTTGTTGCTGTGACTATTTGTTGTGGTCTGTTTTCATTGAATTAATGAGGAAAGTGTTTTGAAATTTAATGTGATTTGAAAAGAGAGAAACCAGAAAATTAAGCAACCACCAGTTAAGTTGAAATTCATCATTTTAAACTGTGTGTGTGTTTATATTTGTGTTGGCATTGGCTGGCATGTTGTGACTATTGAGCAAGTCATTTTAATAAGTGTTTTGGTGGAATAGGAGTGACTATTAATTACCGTTTTTCGGGTTAGGATTGGGAGGAAACCCCTTCAGTGTTAAATAGTTGAATATAGTATATTCTTGTAATACTGAGTTTTCCGTTGCTAGACGAGGGTAAAATATATGAATAGTTTTAGAAGAAAATATAGAAGTAGCAAGGCATGGAATCAGGTAGCATTTAAAATTCTACAGTTTTTAATTGGTTTTCTAATTAGAAAGAATATTTCCATTTGACAGCACAGCTAGTTCTGGGAAAGTTAGACACTCTACTTGTATTTGGCTTTTTTTTCCAATACAGCCATAACATCTATAATGAAAATAGGAAAAGAGAGTTCCTAGAAAATGTAAATTATCAAGTATATATATTTAGTTGTGTTAGATTTAACGTGATTACACTGGAACTCTTTACAGGCACTTGAGGCATTTCATCTGAGAAGGACTAGACTCTGGAAATTAAATATATCCACTAGGTTGAGGCTTACACTTTAAGGCTGGCTTAAGATTCCAAAAAAGGAACTATCTGGAGAGTTATGATAACAGCCAATAGATGGCAGCAGAGCATGACGTTGGAATCTTGAGTTTGAGGTTGGCATGGTGAGAAATCTAGATGATGTTTGGAAAAGCCGTTAGAAATATTGGTCTGATACTTGGGGAAGAGATGGAGGTTATGTATAATTTTTAGTTAATTGGATTTTCAATGGATAGTGAAGCTGTTAAAATGGATAAAATACATTATTTATATTTACTTTTTAAAATACGTAGGTAAAAAAAAGGAAGCCTCCTTGGAAAATAGAACAGGGATTCACTTAGAGATTAGTAGAGCAATTACTGATCTACACTTCAGGATCCTATAGCAGTGAGAAAATACAGTTGACCCTTGAACAATACAGGTTTAGACTGCGCCGGTCTATTTATATACAGATTTTTTTCAAAGAATACCATCTGTGGTTGAGAGCCTGCCTACTGTATGCATCGAACTATGCCATTTTATATAGAGGACTTGAGCATCTGCAGATTTTGGTATTCACAGGGAGTCCTAGAATCAATCCCCCATAGATACCAAGGGACAACTTAAGTTTTGGAGGAGTCAAAAGTTAGATGTGAATTTTTGACTGTGCAAGTGGTCAAGCGCCCTGAACCCCTGTGTTGTTCAAGTCAACTGTATAACTTGTATAAGGGAAAGGCGACAGACATTTTTTTGAGCTGCTACTATCTGCCAGTTACTTTTATTTGTCCCTGTTTAATTCTCACAACAACTCTATAAAGTTGGTTAAAGGCATCATAGTTTTGCAAATAAAAAAATGGGAAGGGTCAGAGAGACTTAAGTTATGGGCAAAATCAAATATGGGATTTGATTCATGTTTTTAGAGTACATGCATTTTGATAACAAAACTAGGAACCAGGAACATAAAGTGGGGAGCAAGAAATAAGTAGGACTTGGAATCAGTTTGAAAGAAGGAGAGAATGTTAATGGGCACAAGTGCATTGGAAATAGACCATCTCTTGTGCTAGGAATCTCTTAGTGAATGACTGCCTGCCTGGCTGTCTTGCTTGCTTTCTTCTTTCCTTTTCTGTTTGTTGGGTATGTAGTAGGCACTCTGTAAAACATTTACTGACTGAGTAATTAAGAAGTCAAGAGGTATAATAAATTTGGAGAATTATAATATTAATAGCTGTGTTGAGTGCTTACATGTGTCAAACATATATACACAGTTCTCTCTATATTCATTCATGTAGCTTTAATACTTTTTTTAGCTTTTTAAAAAATTAGACTTATAAAACAGTTACAAAAATAATTCCTGTATACACTTTACTCAGATTGCTCAAATGTGAACATCTTATGTAACCACAGTACAATTATAAAAAATCCGGAAATTAACATTGATATAATATTATTATTAATCTGCAAACCTTACAGAATTTGCCAGTTATCCGAGTAATATTTGATTCAGTCTAATATTTGATTCAACTACATACTTTGTTTGTAGTTGTCATGTCTCCTTAATCTCCTTTAGCCTGTGGAGAAGTCCTTTGAGAGTTTGTAAGTATCTTTTTGTTACGCCAGTTCCTTATCATACACTAACTTTAGCATCCGTTGGTGAATCTTGCTTGAAAAAATCTTTATGTATTGTTTCCATTATTTCTTCTACATCTGTTAGTTGGAATTCTAACTGTAAGGAAGAGCTATTCCTTCTTCCTCCACTTATGTATTTATTTGTATACCCATCATGATAGGTTCATGGATTCTTATTTCATTCTGCACTATATATAATTCATTACAGTTATTATTTTGTAGTTCACATTATCCTAGCTTTGGCCATTGAGAGAGCCCTTTCAAATTGGTTCCTCATCTTTTTTGACATGTTTCTATCTTATTTTTTTTAGCACGTCTTTACTTTTTGGCATCAAAAAATGTTCCAGGTTTATTTTTGCTTTTACTATCCCAACCCTGGATTCTTCAAGGAACCCTAGTGTGTCTTTATTTGGAGAACTGTATGAGAAAACAAGGTATAGGTACTAGGTATATTCATTGGTACTAGACTGTCATTGGTTCTAAGCCCCCTCAGTTGTTGTTTTTACACATGGAAAGTTTATAGTAAGAGCAGATGTAAATTTAGTTATTATTTTCTCATTGTATTCTACAACATGTATTTATGTTGACTGTATTAGTTTGGGTATACTCAGTGCTGCTTGATATGACTTGTCTGTCATCTTTTCCCAGAGTACCACAAATCAATAAGTATTCACAGTTCCTACTATATAAAAGAAACTGTGGAAGAAAAATATATCAGTATAATTCCTGTCTGTTGGGAATGAGAAAGAATAAACAAATATGAGTGCTTAAAGGTTATGTATGAGATTTAAATAGATATAGGGAAGAATTAAATGGATACTGCAAGTTAGTCCATGATTAAGTAACTTTAATCAATTGCTTGGTTAATTGTACAAATCTAAATGACAAGACCTAGCCTTGTATTGTTAAAGGCCTTTTTATATAGATTATTTTAAAAGATTAAGGAAAACCTCGACACAGTGAACCAGTGCTCAGTCTGAGATCCCATTAAATATGAATTTTGGGATTTTTTTTTTGTTTTTACTCCTAATCTGTGGATTTCCTCCCAAAATAAATTTGGATAAAACATTAATTGATGATTAACTCTGTTCAATTTTATGTGGTCATAGTTAACCCATAGACTAATCATTTGACAAATTTATTAAAAGTCTGGTTCTATGATAGGCCAGAGAGTATACCGAATGAGTAAAAGATCCCTCTTTGTTTATGGAATGTTGATGAGGCCATGGGTAGCTAATTTAATTAAAGAGATTTAAATTATGGAGATTTAAATAATCCATTCTACACATCTAGAACCAAATCTCTAATGTAGGTAGGAAAACATCGAGAGTAAAATCCCCTTTCTTATTCTCATGTATATTATTTTGAAAGGTAGTGGATAATACAAGAAAATAAAAGTTCTATAGCAATTGAGAGGTGCGGTGGATGACTCTGGAGTTGTTTAATCAAGGAGATGGAACTCAACTTGAACCTTAAAAGGACCTGTGTTTTGGAAAGATTGATTTGGTACTCATTTTTAGGGGTAATGGAGAACAATTTATAGTGAGAAAATTATAGGAGGTTTTTGTAATAATCAAGAAAATGAGGCTGAGCTAGGGTCATGGCTGTGTTCTAAGTAAAGGATATACTTAGAGAATCTGGAACAGAAGAATTATCAAAACTTAGTGATTACATGAATATATAAGTAAGGGAGAGGGAAGTGATACTGACATTAGGCTTTGCAATCCAGGATGACTTAACGTGGTGAATTAATAGAATTTAAGAAGTGAGAAAGGGAAAGGTACAGTGGCCAGTTTTTATGGTGAGGATAAAATAAGGTTATTAGCTCGGAGCAGTTTTTAGTGGAAGTGAACTTTAATTGGAAGTGTCCGGTAGACACAGTGGTGGAAATTGAGTTGAAATAAGAGGTCTGAGCTGAAAGCGTATTTGGAGGGTTTCTGAATACATGTGGTGATTGGAATATTTGAGCAGATGAAGTCTTTGGTGATTGGTAATGCACAAAATACTTAGAGTTGAACAAGACCTTTATTTTAGGAAGTAGAAAGAAGAATCAAATTGGATAAAAGATAGAATCATAGAATAAATGAGTTGTCCATCTTGAATCAGATGTTGAGTAGGGGTAGGGGTTGTCATGTTTGTTGCAGTAATATGGACTCCTATGCCATTTCCCAAAATAGGCCCTAGGTGGGTCGAGCAAGTACCCCAAACATACTGTGGCAGGCTTTGAGAGAATAGCTTCTTAGGAATACTGGTTGTGGGAGCCACACTATAAGTCTGACAAGGTTAATGAATAAGTGTGGGAGTTAAGAAATGGATATAGTCTGCTAGCATGAAAAATTGTCAGTGACAGAAATGATGAAGAAAACAGAACCATAGAAAGATTAGGCGCTTGGTTGAAGTAGATTTTTGAAGGAAGAGGGGGAAATTGCATAATATTTATACTCTTGGAAGAAAAGCTGGAAGAGAAGAAATTAAAGTTACTAAAAGTAGGGAACAGTTGGAAGAAGGCAAGATTATAAGAGAACCAGCAAGAAGTTAGTTACTAAACAGTGATGGGAGATTTCTGTTGAAATTAGAATACAGTCAGGGTTAAGTGTAGGAGTTAACAGTTGGCAGAAATTACATGAGACAAGAATGCCTAAGTGTAAGAACCCTGGCTAACCAACTTCTTCACACTGAGAGCAAAGAACAGTGAGGAACTCTCAGATATGAAGGTGGTGTTTAAAAAGATTTAATAAGAGTACATAGGCTATAGTAGCTGTATTCCTCTCAGTTGAATGCTGCTTGGAGTTTTCTAGTTCTATCAGCAACAAAAAGATAGCGTCAAGAAAATTAATAAGATGGCCTTGTCCAGCGATACATTTTTATTGGTTATTTTTTTAATTGAGATATAATTGACATATAACATCAGTTTCAGATATACAACATAATGATTCAGTATTTGTATATATCGAAAAAATGATCACCATAAGTCTAGTTAACATTTATCGCCATACATAGTTATATATTTTAATCTTGTGATGAAAACTTAAGATTTATTCTTAGCACCTTTTATATATACAATATATATTGTATTAACTATCACCACTATGCTGTACATTATATCCCCAGGACTTACTTATTTTATAACTGAAAGTTTGTACCTTCTGGGTACCCTCACCTATTTTGCACCCCCACCCTGGCAACCACCAATCTGTTTCTGCATCTATGAGTTAGGTTTGTTTTAGGTTCCACATATAGGAGAGATCATAAAATATTTGTCTTTCTCTGACTTATTTCACTTACCATAATGCCCTCAGGGTTCATCCATGTTGTTACAAATGGCAAGATTTCTTTCTTTTTTTGTGGCTGAGTAATATTTCTGTGTGTGTGTGTGTGGACAGACAGACTGACTGACTGACTGACCAACTAACCAACCACATTTTCCTTAATCATTCATCCATCTGTGGACACTTAGGTTGCTTCCATATTTTGGCTATTGTAAAGAATGCTGCAGTGAACATGGCGGGGGGGTGCATGTATCTTTCGAGTTAGTGTTTTTTTTTTCCTTTAGGTAAATACTCAGAAGTGGAATTGCTGGATCATATGGTAGTTCTGTTTTCAAGTTTTGAAGAACATCCATACTCTTTTTCCATAGTGACTGCACTAATTTACATTCCCATCAGAGCTTGTTATTTCCTGTCTTCTTGATAATAGCCATTCTAACAAGTGTGAAGTGATACCTCATTGTGGTTTAAATCGCATTTTCTCGATGATAAGTAATATCGAACACCTTTTCATTTACCTGTGGGCTATGTCATCCTTGGAAAATTGTCTTTTCAGATCATCTGTCCATTTTTAAATTGGTTTGCTATTGATTTGTATGAGTTTTAATATATTTGGGATATTTTAACCTCTTATCAAATACATGACTTGCAGATATTTTCTCCCATTCAGTAGGTTGCTTTTCATTTTGTTTATGGTTTTCTTAGCTTTGTAGAAACTTTTTAGTTTGATGTATAGTTCCACTTGTTTTTTTTGCTTTTGCTGCCTTTGCTTTTGGTGTCAAATCCAAAAACTTATTGTCAAGACCGATGTCAGAATCTGTTTTTTTTCTGAGAGTTTTATAGTTTCAGGTCTTATATTCAAGTCTTTAATTAATTTTGAGTTCATTTTTGTGTATGGTTTCATTTTTTTGCATATCGCTGTCAAGTTTTCCTAACGCCATTTATTGAAGAGACAGTCCTTTCCTCATTGTATATTCTCAGCTCCTTTGTCATAAATTAATTGACCATATATGAGTAGGTCTATTTCTGGGCTTTCTATTCTATTCCATTGATCTGTGTGTCTGTTTTTATGCCAATTTCATTATTTTGATTACTATAGCTTTGTGATAAAGTTTGAAATCAGGAAGCATGATGCATCCGACTTTATTCTTTCTCAATATATTTTTTAAATAGGGAAAAATTACTAAAGCTCAGATTTTTTAAATCTTATTTTTGTCTGTGTCATTCATATTTTGTCAGTGTAAAATGCAATTTTTTTGTACTAGATATTCACAAATACCAAATAGACAGATTTGATATTTTTTGTACTTCATACTTGCAGTTCCAATAGATAGACATTGAGCCACTTTTCAACTCTAAAATTGTGTGATTCTCAGAAAAATCTGTTTTTGAAGTCTTGCTTGAGTTTTTTTTCCCCCTCTCCCAGCTTTAATGAGGAGAATCTTATAATTAAAGCCCTGGAAAAGTTTAGAGTATTCCTGGTTATACAAAAATTTGTTAGAAAAAATTATTGTATTGAGCCCCTTAGTGTCTCATTTGAATGTCTTGTATTGAGTAAGTCTTTTATTTCTTCCTGGCCATGGGTAGAGGTCTCACTTTTTTTCTTTTTTCTTTTTTTTTTTTCCCCCTTCATTTCTTTTGAACTGATATTTATACATTAGTCTGTCTCTTTGTTCTTTCTCCTTCATTTTAAGAGCATTTTTGTTCTGCTTTTATTTCTTCTTCCCCTAATCTTTATTAGGGTACTGTCCTTTTTGAAATTGTTTGCATTTATCCATAGATTGTGCCTTATTTTTTTTGTATTTTTTTGTATTGTAAAATTTACCTAACATAAAATTTACTATCTTATATCTTAGCCAGTTTTAAGTGTACAGTTCAGTAGTGTTATGTACATTCATAATGTATAGCCAATCTCCAGAACTCTTTTTATCTTGCAAAAGTGAAACTCTAAACCCTTAACTCCCCATTTCCCCTTCCGTCAGGCCCCGGCAACCACCATTCTACTTTATGTGCCTATGAGTTTGACTACTCTAGGTACCTCGTATAAGTGGAATTATACAGTATTTGTCATTCTGTAGCTTATTTCACTTAGCATAATGTCCTCAAGGTTTAGCCATGTTTGTAGCATGTTTCAAAATTTCCTTTTTTAAAGGAAGAAATATTTCATTGTAGATACTACATTTTGTTTATTCATCTAACAGTGGAGACTTGGGTTGCTTCCACCTTTAGTAAATAATGCTGCTGTGAACATTGGTGTTCACATATTTCTTCAAGATTATGCTTTCAGTTCTTTTGGGTGTATACCCAGAAGTGGAATTGCAAGATCATGTGATAGATTTTAATTTCTTGAGGGACCACCAAACTCTTCCCAACCCCCAGGCTGTGGACTGGTACTGGTTCATGGGCTGTTAGGAGCTGGGCTGCACAGCAAGGGATGAGTGGCAGATAAGCAAGCACAGCTTAATCTGTATTTGCAGCCAGCGCTAGCATCACTGCCTCAGCTCCACCTTAGATCATCAGACATGAGATTCTCATAGGAGCACTGATCTCTGGTGCCAAAAAGGCTGGGAACTGCTGGACTGTACCATTTTACATCCCTACCGACAGTGCATAAGAAATGCAGTTTATCCACGTCCTTGCCAACATTCGTTATATTCTGTTTTTTTGTTTTTATAGTAGCCATCCTAATAGATGTGAGGTGGTATCTCATTGTGGTTTTCATGTGCATTCCCTGATGATTAGAAATACTGAGTATCTTTTCATGTGCTTGTTGGCCATTTGTATATATTCTTCAGAGAAATGTCTGTCACGTCCTTTACCCATTTGAGTTTTTTGTTGTTGAGTTAGTTGTAGGCGTTCTTTCTGAATATCAACCCCTGATCAAATATGATTTGTGAATACTTTTTCCCATTTTGTAGGTTGTCTTTTTACTCTGTTAATTGTGTCCTTTGATGCATAGGAATTTTTAAAAAATTTATGTAGTCCAATCTATTTTTAGTTTTGTTGCATATTCTTTTGGTTGTCATGTCTAAAAAATCATTGCCAAATCTAATGTTATGAAGCTTTTCCCCTATTTTCTTCTAAAGGTTTTATAGTTTTAGGTATTTGTTCCATTTTGAGTTGATTTTTGTACATGGTATAAGGTAAGGATCCAGCTTCGTGTTTATGCATATGTATATTCAGTTTTCCCAGTACCATTTGTTGGAAAGAGTATCTTTTTCCTCATTGAATGGTCTTATAACCCCTGTCAAAAATCATTTGACCACTTATATGGGAATTTATTTCTGGATGCTCTATTCTATTCCATTATTCTCTTGTGTCCAGTACCATATTGTTTTGATTACTGTAGCTTTCTAATATGTTTTAAAATTAGGAAGTGTACTATCTCCAACTTTGTTTTCCTTTTCCAAGATTGTTTTGGATTTTTGTATTTCTACAAAAAACACCATTGGAATTTTGATAGGGGTTACGTTAAATCAGTACGTGATTTTGAGGTAGTATTGACATCTTAACATTGCCTTTTTATTTCTACATTTGATATTAGCAAAAGGCCAAGAAGTGATGCCTTTTTATTTATTTTTAAATTTTCTTTCTTTCTTTTTATTCTGAGGTTAAAATCAACAACGATGTATTTCACTCTCAGTATGTCAAAAGCACCAGCTACTTTCAAGAAATTTATAGTCTAGTGGACGAGGTAATAAATACATATATGTAACATATTAAATACAATACAGGTTATAAAACTAGTGCTCTCAGAGCAGTATAGATAAAGTGCTGTAGGAGTTTAGAAAAAGGCAAGATTACCCTCAGCCTTGGGTTATAGTACCATTGTCTCAAACATGCATTTGGATTTCCCTGTGTTTATTATTGTCTTGGGCATCTATGGACGTTCACAGGCATGGCGAGCAGATAGAAATTCAAAAATCTTCTGATCAAAATTGGGTTGTGGATGAAAATTGAGAGAGTATAAACTTTTAATTTCCAACCTGTAGAATATAAGAAAGCATTGCTGTTGACTGGGGGGGGGTAGCTTACATTTATCTTTTAGTGTTTTTAATAAATCGTACATGTACAACAGAAGAAAAACTATAATAACAAATGCTGGTTATAGATACTGGTCAGTTAAATATAATGGTAGTAATAATCACTTGCCACTTACACTAATTTCCATGAACAGTAATAGCAGTTAGCAAAATTACTCATGGTAAATTTGTTATACATTTTAAATACCATATTTAATTCTTCAGGCTTCAACCTTTGTTCTTTTTCTGGTTTTTTTTTTAACTTGATAGTCTGCTTAACAAAATCGAAGGTAACTCTGACATACTGTAAAAATTGCATTAAGCACAGCAATTCATATTTTGTTAATGTAAAAAGCAGTCATTTACATGAAGTAAGAAGATTTCTTTTTAGATAACTGACCTTAAAGAGTATGAGCATTTAAAATGGTGGAGCCATTTTCCCTAAGACTTGCTGGCATTTAAAATAAAAAGACGTAGGAGAGTGGCATTTAAATCAATAAGTTGAATATTGTCAGTTCTTTTTAGCTCATTGCTTGAAATGTCAGTAAGCCGTGGGTAGCAGACTTGGCTATAGCTATAGACCCATGATCTACGCAGGTAGGCCTCTCTTACAGAGTTATTCTATACACATGCTTCTGATTCCCAGGTTTTCTATAACATATAGTATGAATTTTTAAAAATATATCATTTAAATTAATTCAGGCACAGAGAAAGCAAGATCTTGAATTAAGACAGGAATGACTCTGAAATGTCACCCCTTTGTTTTGTGTGACAATCCTGAAATGTAGGTCATCTTACTTTTCCTAAGTGAAACTCGTCATTATTTCTTCCATTTCTTTTCTTGAGATAGTCTTTCTCAAAAACAATATAATCAACTATCCTCCCCTATTTTTATCCCCCAGAACACCCACACTCATATAAGGTGACAAATATTAGAGTTACAAATGAAACTTTAAAAAATATTAATCTTTATTTTTTGTATGAAGTTTAACTTTTAACTGTTTATTGCCCTAAGAACTAACTTCCATGCTGATATAATTTTTTTTTCAGTAATGTCCTTGCTATTTCAGTGGCACTACATTTGTTATAGTTCTTGGAGAATTTTAATAATTCTCTATCTCAGGGGTCAGCAAACTATAGCCTGTCTCCAAATTCAGCTCACAGCCTATTTTTTGTAATGCTTGCAAGCTGAAGAACTTCTTTTTTTAAAGGAGATATATAACAAAGGCTGTATGTGTTCTTTAAAGCCTAAAAATTTCTCATTCTGTTTTGAATATCTTCATCATGTCTTTGAGATACTAATAGAAGCCTGAAAGTTAACTTCTACATCCTGTTTATTATTCTTTTTGCTCTTCTTCCTCAAACTGTGTGTCAGAGCAACCCATAACACACACAAATATAATTTAATGGCAAGACAGCTGGGATTATGGAGGAAAAGGTGGGAGGGAGACAAAGGAGATCTTGCTTGTAGGAGAAAAGTAGGGTTCAGCATTTGTCTACCCTACAAAGCTTTTTACTCAAAATAATTTTACTTTTACAGAAAAATTACAAGAATAGTACAAAAACTCTTTACCTAGATTTAACAGTTAACATTTTGCCACATTTGCATTATTTTTCATTCTTATTTTTTCTGTCTCATAAATATTACATATAGCACACATACATTTTCTTGAACATGAGAGAATTATTTGTAAACGTCATACCCTTCATACCTCTTTACTCTTAAATATTTCCACATATATTTCCCTGTGTCCTAAGAAGCAGCATATCCACTTAACTACACAGTAGTTAACCAAAAATAAGGAAAGTTAACTTTGGTATAATATTATCTAACCTATGAAATCGCATTCAAATTTTACCAGTGGTCCTGAAGATTTTATAGTTTTTTACTCCCTCCTTTAGTTCAAAATACAGTTTAGGCTCCCTCATTGATTTTGATTTGTATTACTCCTTAGTCTCCTTTAATCTAGAATGGTTTTTCATCCTTTTACCTATTTATTTTTAATAACATTAACATTTTGGAAGAATACAGGCCATTTGTTTTTTAGAATATCTCTCAGTTTAAGTCTTTTGATGTTTCTTCATGATTAAATTCAGGTTATGATTTTTTAGCAGGAGTATTAAATAAGTGATGTTATATCCTTGTCAGTGCATCACATCATGAAGCACACAGTGTCAATTTAGTAGACAATAGTAACTGTTGGACCACAGTCAACCTCTTTATCTTGATTTATATCCAAGAATATAACAAAAAGAGTGAAATGCCATCAATTTATAGCCACTGACAGTATATCTATTTAGAATACTATGCAAAGAAGTATATGGCAAGTAAAAGATTTTGTTTTTCACCATAAAAGTATGGTTGCTTGAGGAAAAAGATATTCACATGAGGTTTTGAAAATAAGTATCACATTTCTTTGTGACTTTGAAAATGTAAATAAAGATTATTTCTTTGATTTCAAGTGGTTAATTCGAGTCAAAATTCAGCGATACATTCAGTATCTAGTATCTTTAATACCCTGCACCTATTTTTAATGATTTCTTTATTGAGGTAATATTTATGTACAATAAAATTCATCCATTTAAGTACAGATTAATGGATTTTGATAAATGTATGCTCCTTATAACTACCAGCATAATCAAGGTATGGGACTGTTCCCTCACTCTAAAAAGTGTTCTCATATCCCTTTGTAGTCAGTCCCTTTCCCAGACTCAAGTAATCACTGTAGTTTTGCCTTTTCTAGAATTTTACATAGTAGGAATGATATAGTATGTAGTCTTTTGTATTTGACTTCTGTCACAGCATAATTTTTTGATACTCATTCTTTCATATATAATCTTTTGTCCTTTTTATTGCTGAGTAGGTCTCCATAGCATGGATATGCCACTATTTATTCATTCACTTTTTTATGGATTTTTGAATTAATTCCAGATGTTGGCTATTTGACTTATATATAAGTCTTTGGGCATACATAAGGGAGGGATTTGGGGGGCTGGGAGAATGGGGTGAAGGGTTAAAGAAGTACAAATTAGTAGTTGATATATGGTCATAGGGATGGGGAAGCACGGCATGGAGAATGCAGTCAGCAGTAATGTAATGGCTATGTGTAGAGCCAGAGGAGAAAAAGAGTAATTGGGGATTGTTTCATAATCTATATAAATATTTAACCAATGTACTGTATACTTGAAATTAATAATAAAATTTTTTTCAAAAAGAGTAGGTCAGCATTCTAGACCACTGTTGGCTCCAGCTTGCTTACTTCTTACACACACACACAGAGAGAGAGAAAGAGAAGGGAGAGGGGAGAGGAAGAAAGAGTCAGTCAGTTTTTGAGCATATATTTTCGTTTCTCTGAGATAGACATCCAGAATTAGGATGACCAGGTAATATTGTATTTTTATTTATTTATTTATTTTTAATCTTATATGCATATCTCACGCTTAGACATGCTGGTGTGCAGTTTGGGTCTTTTTGTTGAGTTTTAGATGTCAGCTTATTGTTTCAAGGGGAGAGATCTGGGGACATCTCTCACTCTGCCATGTTTCCAAAGACCTGCAATTGTATATTTAACTTTATAAGATATGACTATATGGTTCACCAAAGTGACTGAACCATTTTGTGTTTCCATCAGCAATGTATGGGAGTTCCATTGTTCTACATCTTGCCAACATTTGATGTTGGTCTTTTTTATTTTAGCCATTTTAGTGGATCTGTAGTGGTACCACATTGTGATTTTAATTTTTATTTCCCTGATGACTAGTGATGTTGAGCATTTTTCTGTGTACATATCCTATGTGAAACATTTATTTGAATTTTTTTACCCATTTTAAAAAACTTATTAAGCTGTAGCTTTATACATTCTGTATAAATCCCTTTGTCAGTTTTTTTCTCTTAAAATTCATGTTTTTTTCTGTTTAAGAAATCTTTGCCTAATTCAGTGTTAAACACAAAATCTCATTTTCTTCTAGAAATTTCGTATTAACTCATTTTGACATCTGAGTCATTTCTAGCTAGTTTTTCTATATGGTGTGAGATGTTGAGGTTTATTATATTCTCTAAGATCCAATTGTTCTAGCAGCATTTGTTGAAAAGACCTTCCTTTATCCCACTGAATTACCTTAGCATCTTTGTTAAGTCTGTTGATCATATACATGTATGTGACTGTATTTCTGGACTCTCTTCTGTACCATTGAACTATGTGTCTGTTCTTATTATCAATACCACAATGTCTTGATTATTGTATCTTTATATCTGGAAATCAAGTCCTTCAATTTTGTTTTTCAAACTTGTTTTGCTAATCTAGGTGCTCGACTTTTCTACATAAGAGATTTTTAGAATTTTGATTAGGATTGCTTGAATCTATAGATCAATTTAGAGAGAAAGGCTACATTAACAATGTCGAATCTTGCAGTTTATGATCATGGTTTATCTCATCTTTATTTATGTCTTTGTTAAGTTCTTTCAGCAGTGTTTTGTAGTGTCATTTCTCTTTAGCCTGAATAATTTCCTTTAGTATTTCTAATTGTACAGAAAGACAGCTACTTTAAGTTGTAGAGAAAAGTACAGTCTCCTTATTTGAAAACATCTTTTGGATATTTGTTTTATTGCTGTTCCCCCCTAAAAAGTAGTAAAGGATGATAAGAGTATGTTATCATGGATTATGTAGGTAGAGATAACCAAAGCCTAGTAAAGAACTTAAGGTCTTTTCTGTTGAAGATCCCAACCTGTTCAGTATCTCTCTTTCCCTGCTATGGGTGATCAGTCATTTAGATCACCAAGTGTCAGCAGCTTCTACAGTTCTATTTTCCTCTACTTCCTTCTTCCACCCTCACAGATATTGGAAAATTGATACAAACTGATAAGACTAACAAAACATAGCAACTTGAGGATAGATCACCTACACTTTTCCCTGAAGGCCATATACAAAATTAGGTTTTATACACACATTCTTCACTTGTGCCAGCACTAGTGGTTAGAAAATAAAGGAAACGTCTTTTTCATAATGACAGTAAAAATGTAAAATAATATATGGGAACTGTATGAATAAACAACAATTTTAATTGTGATCTATTAAAGCCCACTGGGTAAATATAAAGCAGTTCTTAAAAGAGAAGACTGAATATTTTTAAGGATGCTACTTATTCCTGAATTGCTTTCTAAGTATAACATTATTTAGATCAAAAGCACAGTCTTCTCTGGGGAGCTGGTGGTGGTGGGAACAAAGCTGACTAAGCAATTTAAAATATAATCTGAAAGAATAAAGCTAAAATGGCTAGGACATTTTGGAATATATAAATAACAAGTGGGGATTTGCCTTCTCAAATACTAAGACTTATCGTAAATATAAAATAATGTTTAAAGTATGATACTGAGGATGCTTTTTTCAGTTCTTTATTAAAGAAAGAGCTTTATAATAACTATTCCCTACCCCAGAGCTACAGAATCAAAGGGAGTATGTTTAAGTATATATTGCTTTTAAGAAGCTCATAGTAGATTCTGATATGACAGAATCACCTCTGGCTATGAATCAACCAGTGTAGGTGGACCAATTCCTGAATCTTGAAGGAAAACAAACTCCTAGGAGATAAAAATTTCAGTTCAAATTTCAGTTCTCCAACTTTATTCCTGTTTCATTCTGGGTCAACAGCTTGTTCCTTAATAAGTATGGGTAATAAGTAAAAAACAGTTGTTTTTGATTTACAGAAGAGTATGTCATATCATTTTGTTATATTTTGTCATACCAAAGATGACTCCTTTTGGAATTTAGATGTGGGGGAGGGGAAATGACATGAATTGTTTTCTTTAACTTCCTGTCTCCTCGTGATTATATTAGCTTTATTAGCTCTATTAGCTTTGGTTTATTTAATTTTGGTACACGTATGTACAGTGAGAGAGGATGAACTATATTTTGTTTATACATCGTTATAAATTTTTAACATGGTGACCATATGCAGTTGAAAAAAGTAGTGATTTTGTGTTGTATTTTTCATCTTTGATTATTCTGGATAAAGACAGTGAAACAGCCATTTAACTGGTGAAAATCATTTTAAAGCAACCATTTAAACTATAGAAATAGTTCATCTTAAGGGCATATGGCAAATGGAGAGTCATTTATTCAAAAAAAATCTGTTAAATCTCTGTAAGAACAACAAGAATCTGTGGCATTTGGACCATAATTCACTCTTCATCCACCTCCTTGAGCTCAGCGTCAGAGAAGCTCTCCTCTGAGTAGGAAGGGAAGGCAGACTGTGGACACCTCTCATACCTTCTAGCTACTTGTTACAGATGCTGCTTCTAGGCAGGTGATGTCAAAAGGTCTTCCCCTACTCAGCCTTTACGGAAGAGTGGAAGTCTGCTCCAGAAGCAGCAGGCTGATAATAACTGGCTCCCAGTTGCCTTGGGCCAGCCCTCATTCATAGGCAAAAGTTCTGTGCCAGGAGGGGCAAGTCATCTAGTTCCTGTGCAGTGGCACATAGGTTCTTCTTAAGGAAGAGACAGGCCTTAAGAACAGAACTCTGTAACTTTCCCAAGGGAACTGACTTTATTTGAAAGAGCTTGCAAAAAGATATTGAAAATGATGATGATCTTTGTGGTGAACAATTAAGAGAAGGCTAGTAGCTCCATGATAATAGTAGCAACAAGTGAAATGGCAAACAAGTTAGAAGTTTAACAGAATCAGAAAAAAGACAACTATAAGAAGAACCCTCCTAGGGTTGGAGCTGTCCTTAAAGACTGGCAATACCCTGCCCTCACAAAGAAGGTCCCGCTTTTATTGGATCAAACTGTGGTGTAATTTATCCCCCAGATGTGGAAAAATCAGTAGAACAGTTTGTAGTGGCTAACAGCTAGGTGTTTGTTACTACTACAGGCAGATCAGCCAGAAACTTATAAAGGGAGCGACCCAAGAAAGAAACTGCCAGAGAGAATCCGACTGAACTCAGTCATTCCTGGTCAGCAAGAGACTGGATGCATAAGACAGCATCCTCTGAGAAAGTGATATCAGAGGCTGCACACTGCTGGGTAAATAGGCTTCAGTGAACTAGAGATAAAGAGGGACATTTTCTAATGAACAAAGGGTCAGTCTATTCGAAAGAAATGCTTAAATCCTCAACAACAGAGCCCCAAAATGCATAAAGCAAAAATGCAACAGAATTGAAGAGGAAAACAGATAATTCATTAATGACAGTTGGACACATCAACATGCCCTTTCGATAATGAAAAAAGCATTTAGGCAGAAGATCAACAAAAATGGAAGATTTAAATAACACTATGAATCAACTAGACCTAATACATCTATCTGTAGAGCACTCCACCCAACAAGAGCAAGGTTGCTGAATACAGTTTTCTGTAAAAATTAGTTATATTCCTATAAACTAGCAATGAACAACCTGAACATGAAGTTAAAACAAATTTACAGTAGCATCAAAGAGAATAAAATAGGAATAAATTTAACAAAAATATAAAAGACTTGTACACTCTAAATTGTAAAACATTGTTGAAGGAAATTAAAGAAGATATAAGTAAATGGGAAAATATCCCATGTTTATCGTTTGGAAGACTTAGTATTAGGAAGATGGCATTACTGCCCAAAATAATTTGTACAGTCACTGTATTCCTCATCAAGACCTTAGCTGTCCTCTTTGCAGAAATTGACAAACTCGATCCTAAAATTCATATGAAAATTCAAGAGACCCTGAATAGCCAAACAGTCTTATAAAAGAACAAATTGGGAGTACTCACACTTTCCAATTTCAAAACTTACTACAAAACTACAGTGATCAACATAGTATGTTACTGGTGTAAAGATAGATATAACGATCAATGAAATAGAATTGGAATGTCCAGAAGTAAAATTTATGGCCAGTGATTTTTCACAAAGGAAGTTGGATCCCTTTCTTAAACCATATACAAAAATTTACTCAATGAATCATAGACCTAAAAGCAAGTCCAAAAACTATAAAACTTTTAGAAGAAAACATAGGAGTAAATTGTCATGACCTTAGGTTAGCCACTGGTTTTTCAGGTACAATACCAAAAGCACAAATGACAAAAGAAAACAGGTAAATTGGAATTCATTAAAATTTAAAAATGTTGTGTTACTAACAGTAGCATTAGTGAAATGATAAGAAAGCTCCAGATGGGAAAAAGTGTTTTCAAATCATGTATCTGATAATGGAGTTATATCCAGAATATGTCAAGAATTCTTACATATTAACATTAAAAAAGTAAATAACCCAGTAAAAAACTGGCCAAAGCATATGGATAGATATTTCTCCAAAAAAAGTATTTAAATGACCAATAAGGACATGAAAAGCTGTTCAGCATTAGTCAGTAGGGAAATGCAACTCTAAATCATGAGATACTACTTGTCATGTGCTAGGATAGTGTAATCAAGAAGATAACAAGTGTCCATGAGTCTGTAGAGAAATGGAACCCTCACTGTTATAGGCAATATGAAATAGTGCAGCTGCTTTGAGAAATGGTTTGGCACTTCAAAATGGTAAACATAGTTAATGTACAGTCCAGAAATTCCACTCTTAAGTATATTTACAAGAGAAATGAAAATACACATGCACACAAAAATTTATACACAAATATTAAAAGCAGCAGCATTCATATCATAGTAGCCAAAAAGTAGAAACAATCCAAATGTTCATCAACTGATGAATGGATAAAATGTATATTCATACAATAGGATATTATGTGGAAATAAAAAGTATTACATGCTATAACTTGGATGACTTTGAAAACATTCTGAAGTCAGTCACTAAAAAACCAAATATCGTATGATTCTATTTATATGAAATGTCCAGAATAAGCCAGTCTATAAAGACAAAGGTCTTATAATGGTTGCATAGGGTTGGGGGCAAGTGGGAGAATGGTAAGTGACTGTTAATGGGTACAGGGGTCTTGGGGACAGGGAGAGAAAATGTTCTAAAATTAGATCATGGTGGTGGTCCCACACCTCTGTGAATATACTAAAAATAAACATTGAATTTTACACTTTAACTGGGTAAATTGCATAATATGTGTATTATATCTCAGTAAAACTTTTTAAAACAAAACATAGGTGTGACTATAATCCATATGAACCAACTAAAAGTAATCTGTATATTTCAGAGTCCAGGCTGATAAAATTGTTAATAGTTTGATTCAAGAAAGAACATGTAGCATCTGCCTTACTGAATGCTAGTTTAGTTGCTCTGTGTTGATTTAAGTAGCTTGACTGCTACATAAAATGTAGTTTAAGTGTAGATATTTTGTTGAGAGTCTTACTGAACTAACTACATGTAGGACTAAGGAGTTACAGTTTATGACATGTAATATGTTTTTTAAAAATCACTAAACATTGAAATGACATTAATGTATAACACCATTGAGAATTTTATTGGACTATTTAATTAATACAGGCATACCTCATTTTATTGCACTTGGCTTTATTGTAGTTTATGGGTGTTATGTTTTTCACAAATTGAAGGCAAGGCCCTCTTACCAGCAAAAAGATTACGACTCACTTTATTGCATTTGTGAGAAACCTAACCTCTGCAGTATCTTTGAGGTATGCCTGCACCTGTTCCTGATGCCTTTTCAGTGTTAAATCTATATCAAAATTAAATTATTTTAATTGTGATTCATTTTAAAAGGTTAACTTTCTTAATAGTTTCTTTAGTCCATAAGAGAGAAAGTTTTCAAACATAACTATAATAAAGGTTTTTGTAATGATTTATAAAACTTAAGATATTTTGTTTAAAAAGTTTTAAACAAATGTGGCAAACAATATGTCCTATATGGAAATGTTAAGGGATCATTATTTTAGTTTGAGTATGCAAAGGATTTCTTCATATGTGAACTATTTGTTTACAGTACATAATTGATGCTACATGTGTCTTTACAAAATATGTATTTTGGTTGTGCTGTTGACGCAATTTGGGTGATAGGAAAAATCATAACTTGTTGCAGATATCACTGAGTATATTCAGAATCTTTGAGGAAATCGTTTGTGAATTATATATAACATGCCTTCAATGTCTGAACTATCGCTATAGTGTAATAAGAACCATTATATTTGAATGCGCAAGGAAATTTTTCCTTTAGTAATTACAATTTAATTAGCATGTACAAAACTCACAACCAAAAAACATGGATAAAAACCACTCAGAGTGTATATTTATATTCACTTTGCTTTTGTGGAGATAAATTTTATCTTGGTTTGAAGCTTTAAAATATTTTAATTAAATCCATTTATGTTATCTGTTAACATTTGTGTTTGATTTCGCATTTGTGCTTTTGATACTGAATGGGGAAAGATACTTGTGCAAATATGTCACCAATATTTTTGCAGGGACACTTAGTCGGTCTGGATGAACCAGCTTCGGAAGCTGGGCAAGAAGCTCTGCTTAAACAAAAGCAAGCAAAAATCATTCGATTCGAGAGACAAGCAGAAGAGTTCCTCAATGCAGTCTTTTATAGAAAAGGTTGGTTCTAGTAAACAATGACTCTTGGCATCTTTCTGTCTTATATAAATCTCCTTAATATCAATGTCATTTTTTTAAAGTTGCTTTAAAAAATATTTTTCTTTACTGATAATACACTTTATAATTCTTTATATTTCTTTGGTCAAGTTAAATTTGGAATAGAGTTAAGACAGCCCCTCTCCCTCCATTTTGCTCTGAAGTGATGTTGCCATGTAAGTTTTAGTTAAATAGTTATTAAAATTATTATGAAAGTCTGAAAATTGTAAGATCTCAGTACATGGTATTTTGTGAGGCAGATTTTTTCACATGAACAGTCACTGTTTTTATCACTGATAACCATAAAACCAACTAAAATTTTAGTAATTTCTCACTGAAATACTATTTGGAGAGAAAATGTACAGCTATATCTTAAAATTAGATATGCAAGCCTTTTTTTCTCCTTGATATAGTCTTATTTCACTAAATTTTTAAAATTTTTAAAATTGGAAAAAGAAAGTCATTATTATAAAATAAAACATTTCCCCATACATTTGAAGTGGCATTTAATAACTCTACCTCTTACGTTTTTCAATTTATCTTTCTCCTTGAAATTTATAGGTTTGTTTTACATTTTTCTCTATCCATAAAGCATAATTGCTATCAGCCAGACCTTCAGGAAGCTTCCATTCATATCCATTCTAGTGAAGAGTCTTTACCTTCAAGATATTCTTTCTAAATGGATTTGTATTCCCTAGGTATGCCTTTCCTCTAGTTCCAAGATGGAGGTTCCTATGACAGGTTCTTAAAAAAAGTTTCCTATAAATTCTTGATAATCCTGAATGTTCTTATTTAATCTTCAGCAGAGTCAGTGATTTCATTTTCTTTAATATTTCTTCATATATATTCTAGTTTACACTTATTCATCTGGAAATGCCCTCCTTTCCTCTGAAGTTTGAAAGCGGATGTTTGCCTGTACACTAATTAAAAGGCTGATGATGAGTGTTGATTCTAATGGATTGGTTACTGTTGGAAACCAGCTGGGCTTCTTCTTAATGTAATCAATATTTTCAAAAGGGAATATAAGGTGAAGTGTCATATAAAATTAAGAGATGCACGAAATTATTGTGTGCATTGAAAGTGGCACTTTATTTTTCTTCCATTAGATCCCTAGACAAAATTAAATCTTTTAATACATCCTCACTTCTCTTTTAATAGCCTTTTGCACCCTCTGACCTAAAGCTCTCAACCAAGGCTCCTGTGCTCACCTTATCCCAATAGAGTATCCTGAATTCCAAATTTATGTTCAAGGTATTCTTAGTTTCATGAACATTTGATTGTTTTATTAAAGGAAATTAACATTTGAAGTATAAGTGACTGGATAGATCAGTTCTGTCAGTTTATTAACTAAATGAATGTCTTTACAGCTCCTCTTTTCCTCTCCTTTAGGATGTGTACTGAGTCATAAATTTAATCCTCCAGTAAATATCATTAACTGAAAAGATGAACTCCTCTCCCTAACTTATATGGAGGAACCACTTTTCATCCATTCTGCATAGAAGGAGTTAAGATCAATCATAAGCAGACTCCTAAAGAGAATTCTAGCCTACTTCTCTACTATTACCATCCCTTTGTCATGAAGGAATAACTTACAGTAAGGCTTTTACAATTTTACTTGGAAATTAAACTTTTGGAAACATAGCCTTTAGGGGAGGAATTCTTACCTTGGAATCAATCTTAGAATAAACTTATTTAAAATTTTATGGTAAGGTTAATATTGTGTATTTAATACTGGCATATGATGCTCAGAAAAGGAACTATTGCTTTGCAATTAGAAGTTCTTCCTAGCTTTATATATTAATATTATTTTTAGATATTTTATTATTCCTCTTGGAAATGTTTCAAAGATGAACATTAATACTCTCCAAATTAATACCAAAAATGTTTAGTGTCCAGAAATATGACAGACAATTTAGTCCGAAGAGACTATTTTGTTTTTAATAAATAATTTGGATATTTGAATTTGTCTTTTACTTCCAAGTATTGCAGTTGTATGTTATAAATAATTAGGTAGAAACTTAGATGCAATAAAAGTAGGTTTTTGTGGTATGGACTGAATAAATTCCAATTTAAGAACAGTATACCTTCCATAACTATCATAATCATATTTCTTTTCAGCTTGTTTTGTCACATTTTAGAAAATTTGACACTTTTCTAAAAATTGGATTCACATTTTTAAAACATGCAAGTGGCTGTGAGGTAGCATTTACATGTTTTTCTGTGCTTTTAATTTTGATCTGATTTGTTGTTTTTATTTGAATCAGTTGTGCATGTTCCCCTAGGCATGGCTAGGTTTATAGATGTTGTATTTTAAGTGAAGGAATGAAATGTGTTCAAGGTACTTTCAAAAGACATAGAAATTCAAATGGCAGAGATGTCATCAGTTCATAAACAGGAATTGTGTTTCATGATTATGTTAGCCATTCAACACAGAAGCAAAAATATGCTGCAGCCATTTAAAGCTCAAATTTAAAGCAAAAATATGCTGCAGCCATTTAAAGCTAAAAAACAAGCAGTTTATGGTCTTTATCATAAAATATTTGACTCTTACAAATCTCTTAATTATATTTATTAATCTAGTTAAACGCAAGATCTCATAAATTACTTCATTTTGCTTCCTATTTGGAAACTTTCTTTTCTATGTATTATATATTTCCCAACTTTTCAGGGGGAAAAATACACTAATATATTAAAACTTGAAATTATATGCAGTCTTTTCATTTGAAGGATCGTATGCTCTGTAAAAACATGGATCTTAAGTGAAAAGTTAAATGAATATTAATTTGAAACCTCAGTAGGTAGAGATTTTAAAAGCAGTGTGTGACTGAAATGTTTATTAAAACATTTAAGGTTAAATAAATATTTAACCACAATGCTGAAAACCTGAAACTAATATAATCTTGAATGTCAACTGTAATTAAAAAAATACATTTAAGGAACCATTGTCAGTGATTGTAGCAACTTCTGAATCTTACCTAGTTGAATACCTTTATCCCTATACCATCTTGCATGCTCAGAGTATAGAGAGGAAACTTAAAGTCAGAAATACTTCTTAGTAGCAGAAATGTTATCGGTAGAGCAAACTTTGTTATTAAACTTCAGAGAATTAAATAAATATTCTGACTTTATGACCATCTTCTGGTATTAAGTATTGTCCTTCAGAAAAGAATCGTCTGTTTTTAGGAGTCCTATGAGGTTTGGAGGTGTGTGTGTGTTCTTTGTGAAGATTTTAGGTTTTAATAATGAGTCAGTTTTTTTCCTAAGTTTATAAATCAGCCTACATTCCATACAACTTCAAAATATTATGGTAAAGTAATTTACCTTCTCTAGTTAATCTTTCTTTAAAAGACCAAAGAAACTCTGGTTTTCTGAGAACCATCTTCTAAAGCCTCAGAAGTGTGAATGGGGAAGATCGCAGGTGGAACATTAAGATCGGGGGTAAGGGGGAGTTTTAGTCAAGGCTCTACTATTAATCTATCTATAAAGATGTGAAAAGGCCACTTACTCTTTAGATCACATTTCCTTTATTTCTTAAAGAACCGTCTGATAGTAATTTATTTGATCCATTTCTTACTCAGCTAATATGAATGCATACTTTACAGCAGGCAAGATTAGGTGCTGGAGTATACAGTGGTAAACGTAATTTCTGCTCTCGGGAAGCTCAGACTACCTGATAACGTGGTAATGAAAGAGATGTGATAATATATTTATACAAAACATTTTCCCTTTTATTTTTCTCCATTTGACCTGCAAGGTCCCTTGTAGTGCTGAAAGTTTTATGAGTTGATGAATTCATATAGTCTTTATTTTAAAGTTAACATTGATTAGAAATCGAAACTTAGATGTTTACTTCATTATTTCTTTAGAGTGTATTTAAAGAACTCATGGAAAATGTGTGTATGATCTTAGGCTTTTGAGATAGAGCATTTTTAAACTTCTAGTCCAAGAATTCTAAAGTTATGGTCCCCTGACCAGCAGTATTTGAAAACTTGTTAGAAATGCCTTGAGCTCACCCTAGAACTGCTGAGTCAGTAACTGTGGGGATAGGACCCAGCAGGCTGTTTTTACAAGCCCTCAGAATGATTCTGGTGAACATTAAAGTGTGAGAATTAAGTATCCTTTTATAATGTTGGTATGCTTTCAGTCTGTGACAGAAAGTGAATTAAGCACTTATGAACTGAGTAATAAATCCAGTCTTTAACAATTCAGGAAGAAATGGCTATAGATAAATCTAGGGGGAACTAGATATCTATAGATGGTAAATGGGGAAATAATTATTTCATAAAAGAAGGATTTGGGGATTTCTGTGTCAGGTAAGTGATTCTTGCCCATAAAGATATACTATTTGTCTCTTTGATTTCATAATCCTGGGGGAGTGTTTAGAAGTAATTTCAAGAAAAGTTTATTTTTTTTAAATCTGCAACTCAAGCTTAGAGATTAAAAATACAATTATGAGGAAATGCTATTTTAGGATATTGCATTTTAAGAAAAAAAATGAAATTTTATGTTTGCTTGAAAGCTGTCTTTTTTAGTACATTGTCCCACTTTAAAAGTAAATAAATCTTTGTTTACAGACAGTCCCTGGGTCTCCGACCCCAGTATTCCCCTAGTGGCCCGTGAGATCATGCAGCGAATGATCCAACAATTTGCTGCTGAATATACCTCAAAAAATAGCTCTACTCAGGACCCCAGCCAGCCCAATAGCACAAAGAACCAAAGCCTGCCGAAAGCATCTCCAGTCACCACCTCTCCCACGGCTGCAACTACTCAGAACCCTGTGCTCAGCAAACTTCTCATGGCTGACCAAGACTCACCTCTGGACCTTACTGTCAGAAAGTCTCAGTCAGAACCTAGCGAACAAGGTATGGTTTGATGTCAAGGTCTCCTCTGTCCAATCAGAATACTTTAATTTGGGGAGAAAACAATTATTGGTAGGTAGGGCACCAGTAGCAATAATAGGCTAAAAACTAATGTGATTGTAAAATTATTGCTGACTCTGCAGTGATAGAGATGAAGTACAGGTAAAGTGGTTACCTTACCCATCAGTAGTTCATAGTCACGATTAATGTAAAACCCAGGAAAATTAAGTGGTTACAGTTGTTAATGATCTTTAAGTTACTTGATATTTATATAAGCAATTTATACTTTCAAAAATATTGTCATATCCATTGTTTTCAAAAGCCCTGTGAAAAATTAAGTTTTTTCCTTTATCCATCAATGTTCTAGGATTAGCACCTTTCTGATAATAAATATGTCTTGTTAGGTAGAAGTTATGCTCTGCAAATGAGATCATAAGGCAAAAATGTATTTTTTGCAATTTAAAAAAAAACTCAAGGTTAGACAATAGACACATTTCAGGCCGTTAGGTGTATTCAATATTTAATCAATACATAAAAACATACATACATGTACTGTATTGTGAACTAACCCTAGAGTATTTCTGAAAGGTAATTTGTTGGTGAGAATCCTAATTAAGTGAAGAGGTTAAGAGGTTATCAGTATCACTCAGCAAATATTTTTTGTATTTGAAAAGTTTACTCTCTTAAATAGATTAAATATGCCTATTGCTTTGTGATCTCATTTTACCTTTAATTCACAAAGATGAAGTGAACATTTCGACTCTGCCATTGTTTGAACCATAAAAAATTGTAAATTGGTGGTCTATACTAATAAGATTTTATTGTCTCATAATATTCAGAAAGCTTATGAGATGTTTGGGTTTATTGATGAGAAATACATGTTATTTTTGCAAAGTAAATAAGTTTAATTCTTATAAAAAACCTTTTAAATAACTTCTTTTATTGTAAGTAATTTATGAAGGATTTACACTTAATGGACTGGCTTTAGTTGCTTATTAAAGAATTTTTTTAGTTTTTCTTTGCTTTTTTTCTGTTTCTGTGTAGTGAACAACAATCGGAATCTCTTAAGTTCTAAGAGATTTCCTAGCAGACCTCCTAGTTGTCCTGTGTTCACATTGATCAGTGTACCTGGTTACCATAGTTGCAAAGTTGGTTCTTTTTCTGTTTTATTGAGGATTGTTTTCTTTACAACAATGGTAGTTTTCATTAAAATCTTTACTCAAAATATGCATTAAAAATTTCAAGTTTACAACAGAAGAATGACAGCATAGAGGTTGTTTTGAAAGTATTAATAATGAAGATAAACATACAAAGATAACACTTAGCCTAATTTAACTTCTTATAGCTCAGATTATGCTTAAGAGGTATGTTGTTTTGACAGCATGCTGTTACCAAGAGAGAAATTTGAACTAGATGATAGGATTATTTCAAATGAAATTTAAAAATTTTAATTATATTTCCCTAATGGATTTTAGTGCTTTCCACTTATATCACAGTATTTTTAGTGGTAGATTTAAACTATGTTGCCTATTTGATTAGATAGATTTAGAGGTCTTTAAATAATACTGTCTTTTGTTGGAAATATTTAAGCAGTGTATTTGCATGTTAGATAACTAATTGGATTAGATATCTAATAGGATACTTGATTTTATACAATTACAATTATGTACTTAGAAATATTAGTGACTCTAAAAGACAACAGTTATTCTGTATGAGTGTAGGCTTTTTTGGTTTATAAACTCAATTATATATTTCTAACAGCTTGAAATAAGGAGGGACAGTACCTTCAGACATAAGTCCTATGTGGATTCAATATTGGGTGAATTTTAACATAACTAGGTAGCAAGGACTCCCTGCTGGCCAACTGAACATCAGAGATGCATTGAATATTATCTTCCTCTGTTAATTTTGGACATAATGGCAACTTTAAAAGTTGTCCAGACTGTGAATTTTCTCTTCTGGACATGTCTATGAAGAGAAAAAGTCTTTGTGGGACAAGAAAGTCTTCTAATTATATGTCCTAAAAACATGAATTTGTGATTTGGTATAGTTTCTGTAAAAAAGATCTTAAACCTCTAGGCTCTCATAGGTATCAAGACTTCATTCCTTTATCTTTCCCTAAACTTGGCCCACCAATTTATAATAGCTTGTTAATTGAAAAACTTTGCCTTCATAAATATCAGCAAGGGAATTTTGAATCTCTGCAGATTTTTCCCAAAAATTTGACAACAAATACACAGTTTTTTATAGATGTGTCCAAAGAATAATTAAGATACATGCACATTATAAACAATTAACAACCGATTCATCTTACAGACTCTCTTGTATAGCATATACATGTAATTTAACCGTATAAACATATTTTAAAACGACTTTTACATAATTTAAAATTTCCTAAGTCTAGTTGTTATGTACTTTTAATGTTTCAGGTAGACTTAGCTCTCAAGAAATTGTTTTATGATTTGTATGACATTGTAGCATTAAAAATTCATATGCTTTTTGATCAAGGTAAATTTAGAAAATGAAATCTAATAGTTTTATCGCCGAACCTCATACTGTGTAAAACTGCTGTTTCTAATATCTCACTGTATCTGCAGTGATACGCTTTACCTTTTCTTTTGCCCTATTAAAATATTTAACACTTGGAGATATTAGATATAATAAACTTTGCTAAATTTATGTTGCTTCAGGAGGAACAGTGTCCTGATTCTATTAATGAATTGATTTCATAACTCACATGTATGGCTAGTTTATCTGCGTAATTGACTGGGCCTATTGCTTTGTTATTTTAACCTATTGAGTTCACATTTGATTCTAGTTTTTAATATCCTCAGGTGTTTCTTTGTATCTCTACAGACGGTGTACTTGATCTGTCCACTAAGAAAAGTCCATGTGCTGGCAGCACTTCCCTGAGCCATTCTCCAGGCTGCTCCAGTACTCAAGGGAACGGGTAAGGGAAAATATTTGTAGCCTTCCACAGTTTTATAGGGGACATTTTATCAAAGATTGATGCCAGTCTCCCTTGTATGTTTTAAAAATCCTTCAGGATAACACTCTTGTAGATGAGCCTTCAGTAAAATTATTTTCAGTTCATCAGACTAGTGAAGCACAGTCTGTGAAATCTAGAATTGATTAGTATAGATGAATTTTGCCAGTTCAGTACAATTAGTAAATAATCAGGAATATAATGAGAATGCCTTTGGATTTTTTGTTGTTGAGTGTTCTGGAGTGTGCCCCAACCTTAATAATTCCAGAGTTCATATGTAAAGGCAGTATTATGTGTGTTGAAGTTGTTGAATAAAAATTGGGCTCCAGTATTTAACTTGGTTATCTCTAATGGAGAGTGGGGGGTGGGGGGAGGAAGGAGAGAGAAGGAAGGAAGGGAAGGGGGAGAGAGAGAATGAGAGTGTATGTTCACATGAGAGTGTATGTTCGCACACGCATGTGCTGTTTGTTTATTTCTTGTTTGTTTTGGTTTGGTTTTGTTTATTGATTTGAACTGCAATTTTAACTCTGGCAGTTCAGAAAATATAATTGTATATATTTTTTCTTTTTTAAGTAAATAAGACTGGTTGTAAATGTTGATGGATGACTATCTTCTGCTGCCAAGACATTATTATATGCTTAGTTTTGATAACTGATTTTTGCCGAGTAAAGTGAATTTTCTGACTATATAATTTTACAGTGTAAGACTTGTCTAATTCTCCCTCTGTGTGTACATGATAACCATTTAGAGAAATCAGGTATCAATGAAGATGTTTAGGTGCCATATGGGAAAGGTATTTCCATAAAACTGTTGTGAGCAAAAAATCAACTTGATTTAGATGTGAAAAATAACTTCAGTAAGTTGAATTAGTTTAATATTTAGGTTTGTTTAACTTTTAGAATATCAGCATGGGGAATGGAATATCAACATAGGTGGTGAAGTGATAAGTCAACACTAAATGGACTAACCTTTTCAGCTTACTCTGAATTACCTTCAAATTAAAGGATTTCTTTACTGCCTTCTAAATTGATCCCTTTATTTTCTCTAAAATTCCATCATTTTCCTTTCTCTGTCCTCTTCTGTTTAGTCTAAAAACTTATTAATTTAATTCATTTTGCATAGTTTACCAGTCTTTTTCCTTAAGCCCTTTTCACTATAGTTTTTACTAGATATAAGTCATCATGATCCCAAATCACTGGGTTCCATTTAGACATCAGAAAACTTGAGTTGTATAATTACGGACACAGGTAGGAGAAGCCTAAGTGTGGTCTGCATGAATGAATCCCTTGCTTAAGATTCACTTTAAACTTAGCCGCCAGGTCCATGTATTATTATATGGTTGAAGTTGTTGTGTTTATCCCTCTGAATGGAAAGAAAGTGGTTTCTATGTGGTATTGTTTTCTGGGTGACAGAAACACCAACAGAACTGTCCATCTTTTAGTTGAATATTTATTGTTATCCTTATTGTATTATTTACTGTTAACAGCACAGAGTCCCTGTAGACGTTTGAAGTACATAGCTGGTTTATCATTACTTCTGCAAAGTTCCACTTTTGTGCCTACTTAATGTAATCATTCCCCTTGGGCATGCTTTACCAGTTGCCAGTTTTATCATTGATGATCTTTCTCTATTGTGAAAATGAAAACCTTATGAATTAACTTTGTATAAGTAATAGACTTTTTAAACAGTATTTGAAAACTGTTCACTTGAAATTGCAAAATTGATGTTTGGTATTTTAAGAAGAGAAGTTTTTTTAAAACTGCTACAAAATTATTTCTATACCTGCGACAATAATTATTTTCAGTAGCTAGAACTTAAGGAACAAATTTTGGGGACAATAAAGTGCAGTTTCTTTAAAGCTTGGATTATTTCAAATGGAGAATCAGTGGTACTCATATATCTGCAATTAATAGTGTTTTAAAATGAAGAAGTGTGGTAAGTTATAATACAATGGGTGTTTTGGTTTGGGGTTGTTTTTTCCTCTTGGGGCTTGTAGCCATATTTTTTCCCACGAGCAAAATAAGAAATGTTATTTGGAGTTGTTTGATTTTTGGTAATGAGCATAAACTTGTTTGCGAGATAAACGAGCAATTATCTGTGGGTTCCACCAATGTAAATGTTTCCAGTTTTATAGCTGGTTGTCATGAATGTTGGATATGTTGCATTAAAATAATTTGGCTTACTCTTTTATTACTGTACTTGTTTAGTGGTAACGTCACATTGGTTAAACAATTCTGTGTAGATCTATGGAGACTTGATGATTACTTTGTAATTAATAATTAAGGTGCTATTTTCAGACAGTTGCGCGAAACTTTTTCTCCGAAAATTTGTGAACCCAACCAGAGACCAGCTGACAGGTTTAATTTTTCTTTGCCCAAAAAGTTCCTGGTTTTTTTTTTCTTTTTTTCCTTTTTCTTTTTTTGTGAACATGTTTTAAAACTAACTGCTGAGACCATTTTTTTTTTAATTTTAGAGAAAAATAAATAAATAACACAAACACAAAGTGATGTTACCCAAGCAAGGCCTTCTAATAAAGGAGTGGTCCCCTCACCCATCCCTCCCTACCTGTGCAAGTCCTGCTCACATCAGTTTCCTTCCATCCAATTAGGCGACCTGGGAGACCCAGCCAGTACCGCCCGGACGGACTTCGGAGTGGTGATGGGGTACCTCCAAGAAGCTTACAGGATGGAGCCAGGGAAGGTTTTGGACACTCCACATCACTCAAAGTTCCATTGGCTCGATCTCTGCAGATTAGTGAAGAACTACTGAACAGAAACCAATTGTCCACAGCTGCCAGCCTTGGGCCATCTGGATTACAGAATCATGGACAACACTTAATATTATCCAGGGAAGCCTCTTGGGCAAAACCACATTATGAGTTCAACCTCAGCCGAATGAAGTTCAGGGGAAATGGTGCACTCAGCAACATCAGTGACCTTCCTTTTCTTGCAGAAAACTCTGCCTTTCCAAAAATGGCACTTCAAGCAAAACAAGATGGAAAAAAGGATGTGAGCCATTCATCTCCTGTAGATTTAAAGATACCACAAGTTCGAGGAATGGATCTTTCTTGGGAGTCTCGCACTGGTGATCAGTACAGCTATAGCTCTTTGGTAATGGGTTCACAAACGGAGAGCGCGCTTAGTAAAAAATTGAGGGCTATTCTTCCAAAACAAAATAGAAAAAGCATGTTAGATGCTGGACCCGATTCTTGGGGCTCAGATGCTGAGCAGTCTACCTCTGGACAGCCATATCCCACATCGGATCAAGAAGGAGACCCTGGCTCCAAGCAGCCTCGGAAGAAAAGAGGGCGTTACAGACAGTACAACAGTGAGATACTGGAGGAAGCAATCTCAGTGGTTATGAGTGGAAAAATGAGTGTTTCCAAAGCTCAGAGTATTTATGGGATTCCCCACAGTACACTGGAGTACAAAGTGAAGGAGAGGCTGGGCACTTTGAAAAACCCTCCAAAGAAAAAGATGAAATTAATGAGGTCGGAGGGGCCAGATGTTTCTGTAAAGATTGAATTAGATCCCCAGGGAGAGGCAGCACAAAGTGCAAATGAATCAAAAAATGAGTAGGAATACTGTAGAGTGCCAATTACTGTACAAACTGGGTGAGCACTACTGCTATCATTGCTTGCACCTGACTTCATTTACTGTGACACTTGTTTCTTTGCAGATTTCGCATTGACTTGTGTGTACAGAGGTGAAAGGTGCATTCTGAATGTTGCATATTTTAAAATTTTCATGTGTAGTATGGCTCGGGATATTGTTTGGCCTTTTGCATGTTTCTCTACAAGAGAATTGAGTTACCTCACAGAGAACAGATACATGAAGTGGACTCCTCGCCTGTAGAGCCTGCATGCGTTTCTTTATTATTATTTTTTTTTTAAGTTATATTTGCCTTTATTTAAAAAAAAAAAAAAGCCCCCTTTTAGAAACCACCTCGGTCATACTGGGAGCTTTATCACTGCAATTGGAAAAGCATCTTATAAAATTCCCACATTTTTTCTTCTCCGATTCAACTAATTGAAGGATTAACAAAAGAAAAAACTCTTAAGAACAATGAACCTTTGAATTTAAGAAATTTGGTTATTCACTGATAATTATTTGGGTCAATTAACATTTTATGATTTTCTTCTCACTGTTAAATTTACTTAACAAATTAGCTATTTAGTGCTCACCCAGAGGGGAAGGAGGTGGAAAATGTGCACACACTACCTTCAGAAATGCTTTGGTTACGTAACACTACCTTTGCTGTAATTTCATTTGGGATTTTCTAAGGGTAGAATTTGGTCTCACCAACAAGTGAGGATATAGCCTTATCTCATGGAGGACGAGCTCCGTTCTTACTCAGGAGCAGTCAGGGTACATTACATAAAATAGAGGATGCCTCATTTTAGCAAACTAAGTTTCTTTGTATTCTTAAATCTTTTTAGGGATTTGATCATGTGCTAATGACTGAATGTCGTTGCAGCAACTCGTTTAAAATATTCAAGATCTGTTTATTGGGGAATGGGAGAAATGCGAAAAGAAACATGTATAAGTAATTATAATATTGTAAAAGTGGTATCTAGATTTTACAGCCTCAGTAGCCTGCCCAAATATCTATATGAATGAAGAATCCATGTTTGTGGTGAGAGATAAAACACAACCCCAGGGTAACCTAATATGATTTAGGTTGCATTTTAATTATAATTCAATCAGAAATCAAGCTTATTAGAGTTTTTTGTTTTTTAATCAGATACTAGTAGTACAAGGTGGCAGGGGTTGGTCGCTTTTTATTTTTTATTTAATTCATTGCTTTGAATCTCTTTTGGCATCCTACATAATATCCCCCTTCGTAATAACTTTTTCTGATATTTGCTTATTTTTATGGTTGTTTAGCACACAGTTCAGGACCTTTCAGATCATGTTTGTACAAGCACTCCTTGAAGAACATCTAAGCTCTTTTTTGAGATGGGCTTTTAAAATTACAGTAATTAAGTTGGGAATGTTATTTTCTGCAGTTTTTTGCAAGAAGAAGTGATAAAGTCCATGAAATTTAATTTTGCATTGTGACCAAATTAAAATTACTGTTTGTGCAAAACAAAATCCATACCGCATACACCCTATATTCTAATCTGCTGAGAAAGGTGGTCAGGCTCTTCTAAATGCTTAACCCAAAAAAAAAAAAATTATTGGAGTATTTGTATAAAATGAAATCAGACTTGGAGCATTAAATTGAGGCTGATGATTTCAGGTGGATGTTAACAGTTTAAGGAGAAGAAGGTCCAGATATTCCCAAGGCATACATTTTCTCCTGGAAAAGTTGGAGCAGTTAATTAGGTTAAGGATATTTTCCCCTCAGCAACCTATGTGTTCAAAGGTTAGGCACACCATTGCTGTTATTAAAATACATGCACTGCTCACTCTTGACATAGCCCGGGCTTGGATTCCTCTTTTGGTTTGGTTATTTTGTGTAGCAGTTTAATCAGTAGGTGACTGAGCCTGTTTCCTCTTAGCTTTCTAGTCTTGTCAACAGAAAAAGCAGTTTGGATGCAGAGCAGTATATAAGTCTGCAGTATTTTCTAGCCTAGCTAGAAGTTGCAATAAAAATACTCTATGAAATATATGGTTTTCATCTGCAGTTGAAGGAAGTTGTTTAAAGTTTGCTGAAAGCAAGGGGCTAAGCTTATGAAGGAATGCCTCCTTTGTTCCACACTCAGTAATTTGTCACACAATTAATTGTAGCCATGGTGCCTTTTTGCATGATGCTTGGGCAATTCAGTAGCCCAAGATTGCTGCAAAAAGGTCCTTTGAGCAATTAATTTGTACTTGCTTTTAACCCCTCTCAGAAAGGTTATCATTAAAGGCCCATTTAAAAATTTGGCCCTAAAAGTTCAACTTTTGTAGAGTTTTACTGTTCAGAGAGGTTTAATCTTTTGTGGTAGTCTATAAAGTGATGTATGAGTTGAGTTATGTAAATTTTGTCATTGTAGTGTACATGGAGTGATCATTTTACTAACATAAATATTTTCTATGTGTGTTTCAGTGGATGACAATCGAGCAGCAGAAGAATGGTGTGCCTACCCTTTAATGCTGCAGTTTAAATAAGAGAACTTGTATTGTGTCATTTCAGACTGTAGGCTGAGAGTTGTAAATAGTGAAAATTTGAGTACTTCTATTATTTGTTTTGGTTAGAAAGTGAATTTAAAAAACAAACCAAACTCTAAACTTTCTCAGATTAAAAGTCCTGAGACCTGAAGATTGTAATATTCATGTCTGTGAAGCTTTTAAACAATACACTTGAGATCAGTCATGACTTGATAATTCAGGTAGATTTTCTTTTCCAAGAAGCTTTTGAATAAGCATATTTCCTCCAAAGGTCGGTCGGTCTCTTTTTTTCTTTTTTAAGTGTAGATTATTTTAAAGCACTAATTGCATTACATTGGTAACTGCAATATAAAATAGCCATTATTGTTTTGTGAAGCATGGTTGAAATTTAGTGGTCCCTTTTAAATTTCATGAGCCTCTCAAAAAAAAAACTTTAAAAAAATTACAGAAAGCTGCTGAATATTTCAAAAGATATATATTTTACCTTATTGTAGGTTTTGTAAAGTTAGTTTGTAATATTCAGGTGCACTTTTAATGTTAAATTTTGTGTTCAGAGTTCCATTATACCATGTGTTTCTTGGAGGTGGCTCATCACATGGCTGACTGTCAGTCTTGGTGCCGCAGTGATCCCTTAATATTTGATTTCTCTCTTGATTTGCCACTATTCTGTATTGGCACTTTCAGTGTAGATATTCTAGTTTGGGGACGTCCTCATAAATGTGTAATAGAGATTGGTCTATTCGCATGCTTAATTTCTGCTAATCAGAGTTTTGCATGGTCCAAAAAACAGTTGACCATTTTTGTGGTATGGGAAAGTATAGTTCACAACGGTTTTTGTCACAAAAGCCTTTTCTCATATTTTCCACTAGATGGATGATGACATACTCAAACTATATGATATTACTCAAACTGTTAGGAGATAATGTATTTAAAATCAATTCTTACATTTTTTATGAGAGAACATTGACATAGGGTATGTAAGCCATGGCACTATAAAATCAAAAACACTAATTATCTGGAAGGGTATCTAGTTGGTATTTTAAGCATTAGCTTTCTCACTTCTGAGACAGGAGAGTCAACAGGCTTGACAGTAATATATTATTTTGTTCAGTAGGCTTACAAGTGACTCTGAACTATGTTTGTGATGAGCTATACACTTATTTCTATTCCCCAGATACCATGAAGGACAAGGTCTCTTTCAGGAAAAATAATTTATATTTGTGTATAATACTTTTTAATATTAAGTTTGTTGTTGTTCTGAAGTTTAGATGTTGCTTGATAAACCTTTACTGCAGCAGATCATGAATATGAATAAGGCTTTGTGTGATAATAGGGGTCCTTAAGTGAAGTTAATTACTGTTTGGTTCTGGTGAGCAAGCTCAACAAGTGTGAAGTGTGTATTAGCTTTATTTGGTACACTTTTACTTTACAATATTGAAGTGCTTTTAGAACTCTGGTTATCTTATATAAACCGTTACCTCAAACAATTGGCATTTCTGTTCTCCCAACATTTTACCTGAGCTGTAATGTGAGCTATATGGGATCAGATAGTAAAACAATAAGGCACAATGAGAAGTTTAGTTCCTGATTTACTGGAGAGAACTCTAAATTAGGCTAAAAATAACTACCTGCAAAGGCCCATATCATAACTACCTTCTCTCATTAGGCAGTACGTAGCAACCTTGGAGCTGCTAGCAAGCTACGTGTTCTCCACCTGCCCCAAGTAAGCACATGGTGCAAGGCCTGCTTCTAAGCCTTTGTGATTCTCTTACATTTCATTGACCCATAATATTGAAGCTTGGATTCAGTTAGGTATTTTTATAAAACAAATTAATGAGTCAGCCCAGTGTCAGAACCAGAAATTATTTTGAATAGTTACAACAGATATATGACAGTTCAATGTCATTTTAACAAGCTGTTATTCCTATAGATTTAATTTTGAAATCACATATTTTTGCTTTCGTAAATATTCTTTAAATTCCAGAGGTGGTTTTCATATGAACCACCCTTTTCTATGTATTCAGGTTGCTGTCATTGGTAATAGAATATGGCAATATACTGAATTGTTCCACTTAATCTTCTGTAGGAGACATTGAAAGTTATAGGTTAAATTTCGATGTTCATGAAGATATCAAAGATTGCTTTCCTTGTTACTTTTTCATTATAATTAGGTCTTCATTAATACTATGGTCAGGCCTGTGTTATTAAAAGCTTAATGGCTTTAGCCAGACAGCCCATTTAGGAGACCATTAAGCTATGAGGATTTTTTTTTATCTAATTGCTTTCAAACTCTACTGAAAAAGAAAAAAAGTGTAATTGTGGTACAAGGAATACAGACCTCGAAAGTCATCTTAAATTTGTTTGTTTGTGTTTGGGTTTTTTTTTTCGGGGGCGGGGGGGAATTTGTTCTGTCCTTGAGACTTGAGTAGGATTTATGAACTTGGTGACTGAAGGGAAAATAGAGGAAATTCTTCGCATATCCCCTGTCTCTTACTCCCAAATAAACTTGCAGTTCAGTTGCCTTTTACAGTAGCAGATATTAGCCGTGTAGCTGTGTGCCCTAAGTGTTATGAAGGATATTGGGGGAGAGGGGTGGAAAGTAGGATGGGAAAGTATGTAGACTTAAGAAAGCCTAAAGATTCTGTCCTACAATACTAAAAAAGGAGTTGCAGGATGGATAATGTGGTAAAATTGGGCCGTCTTCATTTTATAGTCAGAAAAATCTTTTAAAAATGAGAATCATTGCTAATGTTGATTTGACAAACAATAAAATGTAAATTCTGCAACTATTTGGGGGGTAATTTTAAGGTTTCCAGTTCATATAGAGCTGTGTCAATAAAAGCTGAAAAGCAAGCACTTTTAGTTAATCATAGATTTATTGGATGTTGCAGATATTATAATCATAATATTTAATCTTTATTGTTTGAATATGGAAATGAACTCTTTACTCCATCTTGAACTGTCATTGAACAGGCTCAAGATGATCTTTTCAACACTGGAAATGACCCTACACACATACCAAAAAAGAAATCTAAAGCAGTAAGACATTTGAAGATCCATACCTCTTAGACTTTTTAGATTTATCTTGGGAAAGAATTTATGAACCTATAACCAGTATTAGTACAGTCTTGGGTTCCTTGTTCTGCATAATTGCACCCTTTCTCAGGTATGTCCTGAAAACATAAATTTTAAAATAATCTCTTTAGAGATTAGAGTCTCAGTGGATAGTGTGTAAGAGGACTAGGGGAGGGGGGCGGGGGGTTGGACAAAGGACACCGACACAGTAGAGCAGGGATTTTTAACATTCAATAGCCAAATAGAATTTCAATCTAGAATATTTTTACCCCCTCAGAATGAGTGAAACAGTATCTGTTATCATCTGTTGTTTGGTAAATACCCGGTGCTACACTCCCAAAAGTCTTTTCTTTGGTCCAGGTGACATTTTTTTTTTCCTGCTTGGCAGAAAGGTATATAGTAAACTTTACTGTCACTAGAAAAGCACTTGTTTAAAATGTTTAAAGTACTAGAAAAGGGATAATTCAGCACTTTTTCTGTTACAACACTAAAGTCTTAATTTATCTTCAGAGTCTTAGGTACTGTAAGTTTTAGGGTGATTACTTAAAAATATAAAACATACTACATAATATGGGGTCAAATCACACATAAACCTTATTTAAAAAAAAGAAAACTTTAACATTTTGTACCTGTCAAGCAATTCCAAGTGATTGCCTCATTTTCCCCACTTTATTAGCATTTTAGACTTAAGAATTTGGAATTTGAGAGGAGGTGTGGGGAAAATTCCCCCAAATGAAAAATCGTGTCAGACCATTTTAGAAAAATAAATCACTAGGAAAATGGGTAGGGATTCTCTCTCCCTTTAAGTCTTCAGGGAATGAGCAGTATTTAGAATCTTTGGCTGAAATTCAAGCCTTTTTACTGTGTAAATTTTTAATGTTAATTCACTGACATGCTTTTTACATCAGAGGATTGAAAATGGATCTTAATGTTTTTAAGTTGTGGAAGGGTATATTTCTAAAATGAGGGGGGATAATTAACTAGGTTAGTATACCAGCATTAGTAAGTTTAAGGAATTTTAGTATGTAATAGCAAAGTGTTTGATTAAAAGTCTAATCCTATATTGCTAGTCGAAATTAGTTACATTCTGATCTAGGAAAGATATAGTCATTGGATATTGATATGCTGTGCTGTCAGAAAACCAGACTAAGATAGAAACCTTTATCTGACTCCCATATGTTGCTTGTTCTGATGGGATGTATACTTTACAGCAGCTTACTGCTGCTTTGAGAAGAAATGTATAAACTATACATTTGGAGTGTTTGCATATAATTCTTTATAACCTCCACTTTAAACTGTCAGGCATTGGTATTTTATCAGTCCACACTGTTAAATAAAACTAATGTTCTTAGGAATCCAACTTGTACACACTGTTTAAAAACCCTCAGGGACAGTTTACACACTATTCTCACTCAATTCAGGTACTTTGATGCTATTCTTAAACCTAACAGTGACTTGTATTTTTCTGTTTTGCTTTTATTTCGACGTGCTGGTAGCACATCCTTGATGAATGTCAACTTAAAAACTCAGTTCAGGTATCCAGGTATAACTCAGCCAAACAGATTTTAAAGCTGCATATAACTCTCCAGCACACGGTGCCTCACACTCTTATAGTGGCATTCTATATATTCAGTTATTACTACTGAGCAGATAATATGGGGGTTCCTGTTAACAGTGTATTTAAGAATACAAAATGTGCATAAACGTATAGCCAGCACATAGAACACACACACACATACACACACAGAGTTAAAGTATATATTTTTAAATGCCACTAATAGCCAGCACAATTAAACAACATTCCTTGCTGCTTCTGAAAACTATAACAGATGCAGTTCCTTTTTGATGTGGCTCTTGCTTCTTCACCATACTACTACTAAATTCAAGCACTGGTCCTTGGGTATCTGACCTCTACATTCTAGTTTATGCAATGTCTTTAGAGAATTCTGTGCACTGGCCACTGTGATGGAACCATTGGGCCAGGAGAGCTCTGAGTTTATTAGTAGTGATTCTGCCAAAGTTGGTGTTATAACATCAGTATGTAAATGTCAAAAAATTAGCAGAGGTCTGGGTCTGCATATCAGCAGATGATTTTGTCAGTATATTTTGTAGCCTTGAAGTCCTCAATGACAACTTTCTTCGATGCAAGGTTCTAATTCGAGTGTTTTAGCTCTTTGCATCTTTAATGTTAAGACTTGTCTACTAGAGGTCTTCATTTATTAATATTCCTTTGTTTACTGCAGTACTATCTGTGGTTAACAAAAGAGATTATTCCTCTGCTTTAATATTTGATATCTTACATCTAAAAGGAAATCATATATAAAACCTTTGAAGATATGGAAATGGCATTCAGATTTCTAGAAGTTCAAAGTGTCATGCAACAAAACAGGAACCCCCTTTACTCTTATGGACCTCATTTCAATATACTGTTTACAGTTTTAACGGAATTGTATAATTTAATATTTCTCTTGTACTGTAGTTTATATTTATTTACAGAATTTTTTTTGTACTGTGTGATTTGAACTTTTTGTTCCTTGCTATGATCAATGTTTATGTAGTAGAGCACTTATGATCACAAATTAAGTTTTTTGGTTTGATTGCACTACATAAAATTTTTAATGCAGTTCTGATTTTTGACTGGACTAAAATAAGCTGTGTCTTAATGTATGTGATGAGTACTTAAAACTTTAATCCATGTGGTCCCCTTTTTTTTGCATTGTATGTCAGAAACGCTAGTTCTTTCGTGCATGTGTAAGATTTAATGGTTCCATTGTATTATTTGACCATGACATTTTGGAGAAACATTCCCAGCTGTAATGTTGTGTATGGTAGTTCTCACTGGATGCTAGACTTTTCAAAACCACTATTCTTCTAATAAATTTTGTTGTGAAAAACTGTTTTAAAAGCTTGGTATCTACTTCTTGAGATTTTTATACTTTAAAAAAATTCACAAAAGGGATAGAATTTTGAAGTGTATTGTAAATGCGCATGGTAATCAGTAATTTTTTATGATGTAATCTTTCCAGATGAAATCTCTTAGATAACTAGAAGTATGGCTTCGAAATTGTGCTTCAGTATTTGGATGCAGTACTGCCTTGTAACTCTTTGCCTTACTAATTTGATACTCCCCTGCTTCAGTTTTCTTCATTGGATTATTCACTATAAAAAATATTTTCAGCTAAACCAGATATGTTTATATTTTCATAATACTTGCTTTCTGGACTTTTTCATAATTGCTTTACAGTAAAACTTAATGCTGAGATTGCTTCCTAAAAAATATAATGATTTACTGCTCTTTTCTTGAGACAAGAATGAAAGCAACATTGTCAGTCAATGAAGGCTACTAATGTAGTTCCAATTCTTGGAAGGATGCTGGTATTTCCTTTTGCCGGACAGCAGCATATATGTTGCTCAACATGTATAGTGTGGTTTTTAGAAACTAAGTGTATAAAGGAATATTGTATTGTAAAGTGATTCCTGTTGTAAAGTGGTTGGGGAACAGCTGGATTATAATGATAAAGATTAGAAATGATACGAACGATATGTTTTAGCTGCTTTTTCGAGCTCATCATATACATGTAATTAATGTAGACTGGTTGAAGTGGTTTCTGATCATTTCTAATGGCATTTTATATTCAAAAATGATGCTGCTATTGGTAGTTGGTCTACATTCTTTTAATTTTTTTAAATTTCTTTGGCTGTGTAGCTATTTCTGCCCTTTGGTCTGCTGTTTATAAAATTGGAATTTTTGTTGGTATTACAGGCTTATTCATTGGTTTCATTTGTTCCCTTTAGTTATACCACATGTTTATAAAACATTTTTCTGGAAACTTGATTAGTTCTTATAAATTTCAAAGCCTTATTTGTTTCTTGTATTGTCCATTCTAAACTGGTGGCCAGGTCTGTGTAGTAGGATTATAATCTAGCATCTCAAATTTTAGTGATCCTGTCTTTAAGTTGATATTTAGTTCTTCGATTGTTATGACCTTATTTTTTTTTTTAAGTTATTTCTTCGAATCCAGAATTTTCTTCTCTCATTGCAGTGATAACGAATTAATTCAGGGGCCCTTATGTCATAACAAGCTGTAGGAATCAGAGAAATTACATAAGGAAATGGAGTGGAAAAAATTGAGAATGGTATAGCTTTCTACTGTTTTCTGAGTTGTGGAATTATTTTTTCCTCCCAAGAACTGTGAATTCCTCTCAACAGACACTTGGAGTCCAATATCAAAACATATATACCCAATTCATATGATGTTAGATTTTGTAGCTGAAATAAGTGAAAAATCCTTTTTTTAAAAAAAGTTATTAAATCTTGAGTTTGGAGCTTTTTATAGGCATGTAGAATACTATTGTTTGTTGACTAGTTGTTTTAAAATGTAGATTATACTCTTCTAGCCAGATTTATTTAATCTGCAATATGGAGTGATAAGGGATTATTTGATACATTAAATTTCTTGCAACTTGGCGTATACTGGAAAGATCAATTTTTTTATCTGTAAAGTGAGAGCATGAGCCTGAATGCCCTTTAGATCTCATTTCATCTCATTTCAACTCTGTTAAAAATGCAAATTCCTTATTAAATGTGAAACAAACACTAAGTGCATCTGTTTGAACTTTGGGAAAGAGTTAACAACCCTTTATTGAATAAGAAGGCCCTAAAAACCTTAGGTCCCAACTTTGCATCGTAGCATTTTCTAAAGGGAAAATATAGAACTGGTTGTCGTTTTTTTTAAAACAAGTCCATTTTGTTAAGTTTTTATTATGAACAATATGAATGCGATGATATTTTCATGAAATTGGCTTGAGCAGTTTACTTTTTATTTTGATTAATTTCAAGGTATATTATTCATAATTTTTCCTTTGTTGTGTGTGGGCTAGTTCTGCCTTGAATATTAAACCACAGAGTTCAAGGGTTCATTGGATATAATCAGTCTCAATCAGAACAACCTTCTAAGAATACAAGGTCCTACACCAGATCCATTGAATCAGTTTATAAGAGTGAGGCTTGAATGTGCTAATATATTTTCAAAATGTAACGGGAAGTTTTTTAGTTTGAGGTTTTTAAGTTTAATTGTATTTTTTTTAAATTCTTGCATTTTAAAGTTTATTCAGCAAATCTTTTTTTTCTAATTGTGGCAAAAGACACAACATAAATTTTATTTAACCGTCTTAACCGTTTTTGAGTCTCAGTAGTGTTCAGTTCAGCAGTGTTAAGTATATTCACATTGTTGTGGCAATAGGAGGTTTTGACTAAGCCACTGATTAAACACTGTTGGTCCCATTCTAATCTTTCATTTTTTTAAATGAAAAACATGGAAATTGGGGAGTTTAAGGGACTTGCCCTCCTCACATAATGAGCTACCCCTTAAGATTCTTGAGACCAAACCATTATACTTATCTCTAAACCACTTTGGCTTTCTTGATTCAACCCAGAATTAGAATGAATGAGGGGTTTTATCTACTAATAATTTTTAGTTTCACTTTTAACTAAACCTCAATTATTAATTTAGTTGTACCTTTGAATAGACATATTGCTTTTTAGAAAGAAACCTATATTATAAAATTACCAATAAAAATTACATTCGAAGCATATAAAAATTCATTTTTAAATAGAAGTTATTGCTGACTCAGTACTGGAGGAGGTGAATCTTAAAGAGTAGGTAGGACATAGAGGAGGAGAGAATATCACAAGTTTAAGAGGCAAATTTGATGGGCCTGGTTTAAATCTTGAATAAGTTACTGAAATTTTCTGAGCCTCAGTTTTTTTATCTGTAAAAGAGGGCTTGTACTGCCTCCCTCAGAGATATGCTATGAGATTAATAGTGTAAAATACTTAACGCTATGCCAAGCTCTTTGCAAATGCTCCATAAAATGAAAGCTAAGAGTGAACACCTGGCAAGAGTTAATTTAGTGTGAGAAAACCAGTTTGGGAGTTGTAGAGGAGACTTTTATATTGATTAGAACTTTGAAAGCCAGGCAGATGAATTTATATTAGACTGGGACACTGGGCAGCCAGTTTTGTTTTACTCTTCATTAAAATGTTGGAGCTATAATTGAAACCTGGAATACTGCTTCTTTGTATTTCTTGGTCCTGTTTCAGAGGAATTATCAAATTAATCATTCTTCATTTCTTTTTAAAGAATAAAAAGAATAAACGTTTGGAAAGTAGATGTTTAAGATTTAAAATCTTAAATAGAGTTTCTCTGCCTTTCCATTGTATACAGAGCTTTTTGTATATTCAAGGTTGAAAATTTACAAGCTTTGAATCTAGCTTTTTATTTTTATGTAGTGGTAGAGTCAATAACAAAATTTAAGAGCTAAGTGTAGGAATTTGTGCGTGCATAGTGTTTAATCACTAAAACTAGTTTTCCAGTGAAAGAATTTGGGGCTCTTCTGCCTATGTAATTTAACTTGTTGTACTCTTACCAAATGAGAGCTCTGCACATTTCAAACAGATAATTCAGATCCTAGCTAGCACAATGTAGAGATGTTTGTTACAATGTCTATTAAATTGACTTGAGATAGTTTGCCAGGAAAACCTGGCAGTGTAACTTCAGCTAGATAGAGTTGGATTAAGAAGAAAACCAGAATAGGAAATTCTTACGAAGTGCTAAGAATTGGCAAGTCTCTGTAGACCAGTTTTTCACACTGGATCAACTAGTTGTGACCTATTGGTTGTAAGATCAATTTACTGGGTCCTAACCAACATTTTTTTTTTTTTTAAGAGAACCAGAGTACATAGCTTATAATAAAGATAAATACTATTTCATTGAAATGTGTGTCATCAGACACATACAAACTGGAATGTGTGTGCTGGGTCACTTTGTAAAAAGTTTTTCTTGTTCTGGGTTGCAATAAAAAAACAAATGGCTTTTGAAAGCTGTTATGCAAGCCATATCTTTCATCCCAGTTTTTCTGGTGCCTTGTAAGAACATTCTAGCAATCTCCTGTGTGCTTACAGTTAGGAGTGCACACTCTTACTACTTAACTATCTGACCTTCAGAATTCCTTTCTTCCTTTCCCTGCTTCAGATCTGAACTCATTTTCATTGAAAGTTTATTCTTTTCCTTTCTGATTATATGTCAAAATATTTTCTCTGCCATTTTCAATTCCTTGAAAAACATCTTAGGGAAATTATTTTCACTACATAGTAATTTATTGGGTTAGTTTATTCATTACTTACTTACGCCTGAGATGAGCTGAGCCCTAAGTTTTAGGCGGTGAAGCTACCAAGTTAAAGAGGACAAAGTCCTGGACCTAGAGAAAGCTCACAATCCAGTGGAGGAGATAGCCAAGTTAGCTGTTACCATGCAGTATAAGTGCTATTTAATAAAAAGATAGAAACAAACCATGAGAGTAGAGTAAGAAATATATAACACGGCCCCCAAGGAGAAGGTCCTAAGGAGGACAGAGTGTGAGCCAGTGGGAAGTGGACAGAAGTTTTGTGCAAAAAAAGTGGGATTAGATTTTATGCTTTAAGAAGATGGCAATTCTGGATAATGTGAAGCAAACCCTAACGAGGGGAAACTATTGGCAAGGGGCTTAGAATATAGTGTTCTCCAAGGGGAATTAAATTAGTGTTGTTGAATTGGTTAGTGTATTGGAAGCAAGAGAAGTCATGGAACTGGGGCAGAGACTGAGGTAGGAAGAGTTAACACCTCAGTTGAGAATACATATGTGAGTGTGCGTGTGTGTGTTTAGTAATACTTTGTCTTCCCGTGTTCCTGAGTGAAAACTTGAATATACAGATGATTCTGCTTAGTTCACCCCACTCCAGTATCTTCCTAACAGTGGTCTTGAGTGTTTCCAGAAAGAGGTCGTTCGCGATGGTTTTAGAGGACTTAATTCTAGGAGCACCCCAGAATGAATGGTAGACACAGAAATACTTTGCTTTTCTCTGTGCTTTAAATTTTAAAACATATATACCTCCTCCTTGAGGTGAACAAGTGAGAAATAACATTAAATCTTCTATAAGCTATCTTAGAAATCCTTTTCTAATGTTTGACATTTTACAAAGTAGTCTACGTCCTTTAAATAATTACAGTTATTTCTTAGTGCCGTCGTTTACTATAGGACAACAAAAGTAGAATTTGCCGCTTTTAAGGATTATACCACAGATTTGTATGATTTCAAAAAGGGGTATTAAGAACCTTGAGAACGTGAGAAAAGTTGGGATATAGAAAATCCCATAAAAATCTTGAAAAACTCAGGATACTATCAAATATCTGCTTATTTAGAGATACAGTCTGCTAGAATCCCTCTTCCTTTCACCCAAAAAGAAATTAGGATTATTTGCTTAAAATGTATTTTATTTCTTGAGAGAAAAAAAATATTTGTATTGCTGGGATCTATCATGCGAACTGTTAAATGTCTTTCTGTTTGTGTCAACTCCCATTGCCTCCTTTATGACTCCGCCCCCAACATACACACTGTACTGCAGGTGGTGGTGTGGGTTTTCGTTTGAGTTTATCATTATTGTTGTTATTACCAAAGAAGTACATTTCCATCATAATGGGAATCTCATCTGGGCTCTGACTCTCAGCCCCACTCCAGGGAAACCATACAGTCCTGTGTCTCTACTGGGCCTTGACAGATATTTCTCCTCATCCCCTCTTTAAAAGAGCATCATGATGCTGTGCATCATTACTGGCTTTGGGAATGAGCACTTCTGTATTCTGCTTAAGCAGTGGTATTATTTTCGTCCATTATTGCCCTGGTTGTTTAAATTGGGAATAAAGAACAACATAAATTTAATCCCCTACCTGACCAAAAAAAAAAAAAGCCAGTTTCACTAGCTTGTCATGAGTTTTCAAGTAATCCTGACCTTATAAAAGGCCAGTTATGCCTTTAACATCCAGATCTCTCTTTAATTTGGTTTCACTAACTCAGGCCAGTGATAGACACTTTTTTTTTTTTTTTCCAGTTCAAATCAGCCCTAGGAAGAGGTCTCTTCCTCAAGTCTATTTCAGAGTGTTTTTTTGGTTATAATACTCATTAGATTAATAATTTAGGTCTGTGTTCTCACCAAATCCGTACTTCGTTATATTTCTTGGAGATATTTCTTCCTCCACTTCCAGAAACTATCTTTTTTATTTTATTTTTAATTTATGCCATCTAGTCCAAAATCCCATGTCTTTCACAGCCTCTGAACCCTCCTTCCTTTTGTTTAAATTAACATCAAATATAGTGTATTTGGCCTAAGATGCATAGTCTTACCTGGGATGATAGAAACAAAAATTAAGTGGGGGGAAAATACTTTTTCAGAAATAGTTTGACAGAAGTGTCTGTTTTGTGAGCCCATTACATTCCTGGAAAGGAGATAGAGGTGTTACTTTACCTCCTGTTCAGACTTCCTACTCACCAAGTAACTTTCTGATGATAATTTGGCTACCTGGGTACATTTGCTGATGGGAAAAATATGTTAAAGAGTGAACATGAGACTCTCCTTGATAATTATATTTGTTATTACAATTTAATAAGTTTGACAGACTGATTAAATTGAAGAGAAATAGATAAAATATACAAGCCTTAAACTGTTCCTATCCGATTCAGATCTGCTCTGAATAATAATAGCCTTTTATCAGGGATATTAAGCCCTGAGATACGGAAAAGCTAGGAAACTATGGCTGCATGCCCAGTAAAGTATCTCCTTTCTCCTGTTTTAGATTATTAATGAATAATTTTTTGAGCCTTTATTCTGCCTTTTAGTGAACTTGGTTAAGAACACAGTAAACCTAGAAACCTATTACAAAATGATTGTCGTTTGTTTTAGATCAGTAGTTCTTAATTACTTTTCCACTCCATACCTGATGGCAAGCAACGAGATGCCGTGTTGCCATCAGCAACGGTGGCTCACTGAGGCTAATACTCTTTACAGGGTAAAGAGATATACATACATCCTGGATTTGAACCCCCTTCCCCAAACACATACACCATCTCTCATGATTCTGATCTCTGGGGAGCAATAATTCTTCTTAACCCCAACTTTGAGAATTGCTTATTCTATCTGAAGCCATCTAAATTCAAACTTAGATAATTTGAACTTAAACTACCTAGAAATGAGGTATTAAACTGCCTGACTTTAAGAGGTCACTTTCTGTTCTGTGATCTTAGGAACCTTTTCTGTTGTCACCTTTACCTACCTTTCTACTGTTTCTCCTAGTTCAGTTTCATGGAAAGGAACTTATTAAGTAGTTTAGAGGTACAGCTATACATGGCTTTTTAGAGAATGAAAAATCACACCCCATGCTATCTTCTCCTCTACTACATACATACACACACACACACACACACACACACACACAAAATTTGCTGTAGCCCTTGGAATATTCCTGTATCCAGGTATGATGTGAAATAGCAGAGGGTAGATGCGTTTCCCAGTTTAGAGCGAGGACTTGTCAGCAGACTTATCCAGCCCCTTGAATATACTTATATTTTTGGTGCTCGACGTATCAGAAGTGAAGTATTAGGGAACATAATTTCAGATTATTGTCTGGCAAAAAGAAAAAACAAAAACAAAAATCAACTCTTATTACCTTGAAGGGGGGCTGATGATGGATTTTTATGGGTTTTTTTGTATTTCAAAAGAAGAATCAAGACTAGTTTACAGCTCTTAACAATTTTGTCTACTCTCCCTAAAGTGCTTTCTAGCTTTCTCTCCCCTTTTGTTTTCCTGGGACTCCCTTTTTCTGCTACTAAGATTAGCTCCCATTTAAACACGATTCACTGTCTCTGTTGATCTTTTTCAGTCAAGAAGAATATGTTTGGGTTATTATCAGTGATATTGAATTTGGCATCAAGCAGTTTTATTGGTAGAAAGCAGATATTGGAGAGACTACCTGAATCCATCAATCTCAAATGCCAGACTCTTAAAATTGTCATTTCAGCTTTCTGCCACATCTCTATTTGATCTTTTACCCTATCCTGAGGTAACATAAGCATTGACCAGCCACCATTTATATTAACCACAAGAACGCTTTTCTTCGGGAATTTAAGTATTGCACTATTGACAAAGTAGGCGAGTTCTGCTGTGTCTAACCTCTGATCTGGAAAAACATCATTGAGTAAATCATTAAAGATAAGGTTACGAAATAACACATCATTCCTAAACTATGCCTTTCCACATTTTTATGAATATTATCTTATCCTTTTACCACACCCTTAAGAATTAGGCATTGAAATGGAGCTAGAAAGGCAAAGCAGTCAAGGTCATGCAGGCCACTTCTCACCAAGGGGAGAAACTCAAAACTAGTCCAGGTAGTTGGAAGTCAAGTTTCTCTCTTCCTACAGCCCTTCCTGCCATTCACCAGTCCCTAGGCTCTTACTGCTCTTTAGTAGTGAAGTATTTCTGATTGACAAATAATTCACTCAACTATTACAGAGTCCTGTTGTTGAACAAAAGAAACAAGAACTCAAGCAATTTCAAAATCTGTGATGAATTATTGTTCTGAAAAAGATCTGATGTAGTCGAATGTGAAGGATATACTGTGAGACGGACTATAATCACTGGACTGAAACGTAGTGCTTCCCCTTAGGTCTAGTGAATGGTCTGCAGGACCATTCTGGTTTCCCCCTTTTCTGCCTAGGAGGATTCTAAATCAGGACAAATGCTATATTTAGGCTGTATTAAAGGCCTAACACTATTGGAAAATTTGGATAACTAAAAACATTGGTAAAAACTAGCTGTTTAAAACTCAGGCAAACTGGCTAGCCTAGCACCCATCTTTTTTTAAAACATGAGAAAAAATACTAATAGAGTTGAACTTCAGGAAGTTGAGGTTAATTTTTTTAAATATTTGAATGATATGAAATTAAAATTTATCTAAACTTAGGTCCTATTGAGAAAATGTCTAGAGAAAAACAAGATAAGCTGGATAATTTAGAGGCACAGTCAAAAGTGATTTTATTACTATAGTTATAAAGTTAGCTATTATAACACAGCCATTTAATGAAACCTGGACAAAGGTTAGTATTAATGTAGAGGTTCTCAGATCCAAGTGAAGCTACTGGTGGGGTTCATGCCTGTGTGTCCAGTTGCCTACCAGACAACTCAGATTCAGAATCTTATCAACACTTCAGCTCAGCGTGTACAGAATGGAACTCATCAGACACGCACACACCCCAACAGTCATCAGCCACCAGCTTCATTGCCTGTGTTTCTATCTCAGTAAATGGTGCTGCCCAGGTATATTGTGAATCCCAGACACTAAAGCCTACTTCCAGAGCACAGTCGCCAGCATGAAAATGTGTCCCGAAGATGTTCACAGACTTCGGTGATGATCGTGCTTTTTGAGTTGGGGAGAACCATTCATCTCTTCCATTTTTTCTACAATAAGATTCCAGGCTATTTCTTAATCTTTCTCGAAGACCATAGACACCCTTTTTGCCTTTTTCCTGTATTGCTAAAATGCATTTAGAGTATAATCTTTGATGCACTGAAAAGGCAGTAATATCTCATTTGTAGTCATGTATCTCAGAAACATCAGAAACACATCCAAGGACCTAAAACTGAGGAATTAAGGCCTCTGAGCAGCTGAAGTTGTTAGAGAATCCATGTACTTTATTCAAAAAACTATTCTTCAAGCCTTCATTCAGAGCCTATTTATTTTTACTTAAAGTGAGCAGAAGAATGGGGCTCCTAAACACAGCCTCTATTTGGAAGCCAATAAGAAGAAAGATTTTTGTAAACACCGCTACTGAGGCTGTTTTGTGTTTAGGCGGACAGATTTACTTAATTGAGTAGCCCCCCAGACTATCAGTATATTTCAGTTTAGTATAATAAAAATATGCCTAACTTTAATAATAGTACACATGGTAATAACCCTGAGTCATAAAGGTAGAATAAATTATATTCAGAAGAGGATATAATTTTTAAATGACTTCTCTCAAAAATATTTAAAAATTTACAAATGTTTGGTACTTGAAGGGAAAACTTTATCTAGAAAACTATCATTTTTTAGTTTGTTAAAAAACAATGCATGTTCTGGATCTCTGAGTTATTAGTATTGAAGTATATTTAATGTGATTGGCTGACAGTGATGGTAACTGGTATTTGTATAAACTTAGCAGGTTTTTCTTTGTAGCAATTCCACGTGGCAGTTGTGGCAGATTCTCAACTAAGACCCAAAATGGTTAAGTGTTTTGACCAAAGTCACCCAGGTAGTAAGTGGGAGACTGCTCTCTACCATCTCACAGTATCATATCCTGTGACACATACAGACACACCTCGTTTTATCACACTTCACTTTATTGTGTTTCACAGATGTTACATTTTTTACAAATTGAAGGCAAGATGCTCTACCAACAAAATGATTAGGACTTGGTGTATTGTGATACTCACTTTATTGCGGTGGTCCACACCCACAGCATCTCTGAGTGATGCGTGTATTATGCTCTTGGTACCACCTGGTGGACATAGCCACAAAGTATCTTCAGCAGGGGCCTCCTGACTTCTCAAGGTGCAGAGTCTGCAGCTGCATGAGGAGTTTGTTAAACTCCTGTGTATATCTCGTTGAGTCCTAGAGTTGGACGTGACTTAACAGCCCCTCACCCAAGGGTGTCACTGGTGTCTCCCATGTCCTGAAGGAAGGAGATAATGTTCGCCATCCTCACACAGTAGGAGTAAATTCTTTCTGTTGCCCTTCCAGACATTGCCCTTTTAAAACTTTTTCCCGAAGGACGATATACAGACAGAAAAATACACGTATCATAATTGTACTGCTCAATGAGTTTTTTTTCTCATTGCTTTTGGCCTTTTCTTTTTGCTAGATTTTTGTCCCATTGCCAGCATGTACTTTAAAGTTCACCATCCCCTGCACCTGTTATAACATTTCTGTAGTAATCTTTTTTCTTGGTTTATTCACAATTAAGTGATCAGTTTCAGGTTTGAGACAGGAATTTTCTAAGATGTGTTTATAATCCGTAGTCTAAAGTAGGCCCTTTCAGATATCTAGGGTACCACTGAATAAAACAACTCTCTAGCTAGTTGTGAAAATAAAAACACAGTATAACCTTTCTCTTGTAAAGCGGTTTTAACAACAGATGTCACTAATGGTTTCTTTGTTTTATTTTGTTTTATATTTAGACATGATCCAACCACTTGGTCTTAAAAACCTCCCTGAGTTAGGAACAGGAAAACTGAAAGTAAACATCTGCTTTTTTTGTGCTTTGTGCTTCATGTACATTACCTAATATCACAACGGTTCTTTGAAATATTGATATTCAGTTCCAGCTTACATATGAGAAAACCAAGGTTCAGAAGGGTTCAGTAATTTGTCCCAGATCCTGTATAGTAAATGTCAGAGTGAGAAGTAGAATATAGGTTTTTCATATTTCACAGTCAATGTTCCTTTCTCTAAAACCACACTGCTTCAGAGGCCAGAGGAGCATGGAAAGGCAGGAGGCTGATGTAGGCTGTCTAGGGTAATAAGCCTTCCTATAAGGCACCTCATGGATGGGAGATAAAGGCACAGTTTGAAGAAAAGAATTCATCGGAAGTTATCTAACAGCATCTGTTCAACACACATTTATACAGTTGCCCTCAGTGCTCTGCCTTGTTACATAGTCAGATAATAGTCTCCTGAGGAATTAAAATTCAGAAAGAGAGAGATTGAGAAGTTGTATAAAACTCCAGAAAACTGAAGCACTCCAACCGCATGGCCTTAGTAAAAACCAAACATCCAGAAACACTAAGCAGCTCTTGAAAACACTTAGCTGACTGAGAAGAGTTGCCTTTAACCTGTCTTGAATCTACTATCATCCTTTCCCACCACCCCCACCATCCAGGTTAAACCGTAGTGAGAATTGCCCTGGATAACTTGTGAAAACGGTTCTTGAACATAGAACGACTTGCTGTGGATCACTGTGAAATGTTTTTCAGAAGTCTAAGAGAATGTAACAAATGGGGCTTGACTGAAGACACAGTCGTACCACTTCGCAGTGACAGAGCCGTACCATTTAAATGCCTTATAAGAGGCTTTTATAGCAGTGGTTTGGGGAAGCTCAGGAGATGAAAAGATTAAAAATCCATCACTGTCAGCCAGTCACATATCCTTACTTAGAGGCTAGGAACCAGAAATTGCTTTTCATTCCATTGTTCAATGTGTCTGACATGTGAAATTATTGATCTCTAATCCTCCATGCCCTAGAAAAGGGGTAGAGTTCCTACATCGCTGTCTGCAGAATTACATAGTCCAGCCAATTGGTCATACTGAAAAACCATGTTAAAACTGTAATTTCTCTAAGTATTTCTAAACTGAGATTTGAAATACAGTATCTGAATTTTTGTCAGTGTTGCAGACTTAGAAAAAATGATTATTTAACAGGAATACCCAGGCCTAACACAAAAGTATATGTTGAGCAACTGGAATTAATGTGGCCAGAATTTTATTTTTTGAAAAAAAAAAAAAATTCTGTATTTTTTCTCTATAATAAAGTTATTTGTGAATGGTCACTTAAAAAGCATGAAGGGTGTCACTAAAAATTGAGAATATAACCGCCTTATATTTTAACTAGGTAAATATTCATTTATTGAATTAAAAGTATATGGGCATTTAGAAGCAATTTTGGTCAGAGTGTTACTCTCTTTATAGCATGAGTAAGATCTGGTGATTTTCGTAATGTAAATATGGTTCTTTGGAAAATGACCATACTAATTCCTTCTTTCTCTTTGTCTGTCTAGTGAGAACTCAACAGAGGCAATAGCAGTAGATTCTAACAATCAGTCGAAGTCCCCCCTGGAGAAGTTTATGGTCAAACTGTGCACTCATCATCAGAAGCAGTTCATTCGTGTTCTCAGCGACCTGTACACTGAATCCCAGCCAAGCACTGAGGACCCGCGACCTTCGGATTCTGGAGCAATGGATGCATCCACCTGCAATGCTGGGTGTGCCCAGCTAGGCACCAAACATAAGGAAAACGATGCTACATGTCTTGATACAAAATCTCCTCCTCCTGTAGATTCATTAGTAGACTCATTAGGCTCTCAGAGCCCTCCACACTTGGCAGAAAAGGCCCTGAAGGAGCCTCTTCCTGAGACAAATTCTGTAGACGGAAGAGAGAATGCCCTGACCGTTGTCCAGAAGAAGTCCTCTGAGCTTCCAACCACTAAACCTAATTCTGGGAGTTCAGTGGATAGCTCCACTCCGGGATACCTCACTGCATCTAATTCTCCTTCGTTCAACTTCCACATCTCTAAGAGCTTGGAGGGGCAAACCACTGGACAGGAGCAAGACACAAATGTGAAAACACGTGAGGATGGTAAAGACCGTGTGCAGAGTTCAGCTTTAGTAGAAAGTCTAATTACCATGAAAGTGGCAGCTGAGAATAGTGAAGAGAGCAACAACTGTATCGTTTCTCAAAGAAATTCATTCAGAGCTTTATCAGAAGAGGCTTGGGACTCAGGGTTTGTGGGGAATTCACCTAGAACTGCTGACAAAGAGAATACTTTACAGTGTAGCTCAAAAACACCTTTCCACCAGGATTTAGAGGCAAGTGAACAAGATTCAAGGCCAAAGCAAGAGAACCATCTTCACTCACTAGGAAGAAATAAGGTGGATTACCATTTGCATCCCAGTGATAAGGGCCAGTTTGATCATTCCAAAGATGGTTGGTTAGCCCCCAGCCCCATGCCTGCTGTACACAAAGCATCTAATGGACATTCACGAACCAAGATGTTATCACCCTCCATCAAGACAGCTCGGAAAAGCAAAAGAGCATCAGGGCTGCGGATAAACGATTATGATAACCAGTGTGATGTCGTTTATATCAGTCAGCCAATAACAGAATACCACTATGAGAATCAAAGATCAATATTGTCTTCTCGGAAAACAGCCAGAAAGAGTACTCGAGGATACTTTTTCAATGGTGATTGTTGTGAACTGCCAACCGTTCGCACACTGGCCAGAAATGTATACTCCCAAGAAAAAGCAAGCTGCTCAACACTGGTGTCAGAGGCAGTGGCCACTCCCAAGCAGACCCCTGTAATTTCAACCCCGAGACCTACAGTTGATGGGGAGCTTCCCAGAGACGACGACCCTGAAGAGCCTAATAAAGGAAGAACCTCCCTCAAGGAAGGAGACGGAGATGCTTCATCTGAAAAGGAATCTCAAGAGCCCGAGGTTTGCCCCCTGACAAATAAACCGAATCCGAGCCCATCCCCTGGGCCAGAGGAAACAACAGCCTCCAGCCTGGCGGGGCCCCTCCCCGCTCACCTTCCCGAAGAGGACATGCCAGAAGGCAGCTCCATGGCCTCGGCTCCCACAGCAAGTGGGGTGTCTTCTCCTGGACGAGACCAACAGCCAGTTGAACTGCTGGATACCAAGGAGATGAATGAACCCCAAGACTGTCACCTGGTTCCCTCTGCTGAGAGCTTTTCTGAGGGAGGCACTGAAGATGTTTGTAGGCCTCGTCCTTCTCCAGAAGCAGTCAGTAGAGCGGAAAGTCCTCCGTGCTCAGAACATCAGACTCCTCCAGTGAGCTCGGAGCCGCCCACGTGCCCGGGAAAGGCTGAGGACGACCACAGCATCAGTCATGAGGCCGCGACTGAAGGCACGCGGGACCTAGGTACTGACCCGCTCCTGAAGGAAAGCAGCACGTTTACTGAGGAAAACTCCGGTGAAACTGAGGGAGGCGAGGCAGCAGGTGATACAGGAGAATTAGAGGGAGAGGGCAGCGATGCAAAACCGTCTTCAGAAAAAGATACCTGCGAACGAAACATTGACTCACCTGAAGAGAACTCAGACAGGAAGAAAAAAGGTAAAAAATTCCCCGAGGCCTCTGATAGGTGCCTAAGAAGTCAAATTTCAGATTCTCCCTCTTCTGATAGGTGCCTAAGAAATCAAAGTTCTGATTCTTCCTCTGCTTGTCCTGAGATCAAGGTTTCTAAAAATCCTGGTGCAAAACGTTCTAAAAAAGAGGAGTCCCCCAACAGGACAACACCTGAGGGCTTTCTGACCGACGGTCTCCATGCAAAAGCTCTGGAGGACGCCGGAAACCCAGATGTCCCTGAAAACCTCTCTGAGAAGGATGCCGAGCAGGAGGGCGAAGGGGGTGGGGTCATCACTAGGCAGACTTTTAAAAACATGTTGGCAAAAGAAGTCAAAAGGGAAGAAGGTGATATTTTCCCCAGCAGTGATCCCATAACCACAGTTGGCCAGCCTTTACCTGGAGAGAGACTGGAAATCTATGTCCAGTCTAAGTTAGGCGAAAAACATGCTCATGACCCCTTAGAAAGTGTTCCATGTACTTTCTCAGAACAGTTAGAAGAGAGGCCAAGACCTGTACCTGCACAAGGTGTGGAGGAAGTTGTAAATGAGGTAGACAGTACAGACACCCAGCATAAAGATGACGACAGCGATGTGCCATCGAGCACACTTGGGTCGTCCAGTAGCGGAAGTGGTGATGCTGCTGGGCCCCCAAAATGGGTACCAAGGCTTACAAGATTGACCTCTTCTACCTACAATCTAAGACATGCTCATTCTCTGGACTCCTTGGATACTACGAAAGTGACTTCCGAAAAGGAAGCAGCACAAGGAAGCCCAACGTCAAAGGACAGTGAAGGGTCAGAGAGTGGAGATCCCTTAGATGAGGATGACGTGGACACAGTGGTCGACGACCAGCCAAAGTTTATGGAATGGTGTGCCGAGGAGGAGAACCAAGAGCTTATTGCCAACTTCAGTGCCCAGTACATGAAAGTGCAGAAGGGCTGGATCCAGTTGGAGAAAGAAGCCCAGCCGACACCAAGAGCAAGGAACAAGTCCGATAAACTGAAGGAGATTTGGAAAAGCAAGAAAAGGTCACGGAAATGCAGGGGTTCATTGGAGGCTCAAAAGTTTTCTCCTGTTCAGATGTTGTTTATGACGAACTTTAAATTATCTAATGTTTGTAAATGGTTCTTGGAGACGACCGAAACCCGGTCCTTGGTCATCGTAAAGAAGCTCAACACTCGTCTCCCAGGAGATATCCCTCCTGTCAAGCACCCTCTTCAGAAGTACTCCCCTTCCAGCCTGTACCCCAGTTCGCTACAGGCTGAACGCTTGAAAAAACACTTGAAGAAATTTCCTGGAGCTACTCCTGCGAAGAACAACTGGAAAACACAGAAGCTCTGGGCTAAACTCCGAGAGAATCCTGACCAAGTAGAGCCTCTAGAGGATGGCAGTGACGCCAGCCTCTGCCCCAATTCTGAAGACAGCATAGAGGAAGTCAAGGAAGGTAGAAATAGCCATCTTCCCACAAACTCACCTACTCCAGCCAGTACCCGGATCCTTAGAAAATACTCCAATATTCGAGGAAAGCTCAGAGCCCAGCAGCGCTTGATCAAGAACGAGAAAATGGAAAGCCCATTTGGTCTGGCTGCAGAAGGTAAACAGGGTTGCAAGAGTGTATGCATCAACCCTCTGATGTCTCCCAAGCTCGCCCTGCAAGTAGATGCAGATGGATTTCCTGTTAAGCCCAGGAGTACCGATGGAATGAAGGGAAGGAAAGGAAAGCAGACGTCTGAAACCTTGCCGAAAGCAGAAGTTCAGAATAAACGCAAGAGGACCGAAGGCGGCAGCTCTCAGGACAAGAAGGACAAGGCGCCTGCGACGAAGGCCAGCAAAGAAAAGCATATTGACGGATCCACCAAAACCCCTGCTGCCAAGAAGCCAGCTGCAAGGGACAGAGTCAGCCAACTGCCCAGAAAGACAACTTTGAAAGAGAATAAAGTGAAGATCCCTAAAAAGTCCTCTGGGAAGAGCTGCCCCGCCTCCAGGAAAGAAAAAGAGAATACAAACAGAAGACCTACCCAGCCCACCTCCTCGGAGACCGTGAGGAAACCTGCAAAGCAAAAAGGGTCAGGTGAATCCTCTTCAAGGCCACAGAAAGTCACAAACAGGAAGCAGAGCAGTGGAAAGGCTCGGGCCAGACCCCTGACCCAAACCCCAGAGAACAGTGCTGCCCAGAGAAAGCGGAAGCTGCAGGCGAAGCTGGCCTCTTCCCACAGCAAACGGAGGCGGCTGGATACAAAGTGATCGGAAGGGCTGTAGTCGAGAGCCAAACTCTTCTGTAGAAGTAACCCTTTGTTTTGCATTAACTAAATCTGCTTTTACAAGCTTATCAAGCCTTTCAAATCTGCAGTTAATGGAGAACGCCACAATTTAAGATGTCAGAAAATGCATCTCACATGGAGAAGGGAACTTGCAGAGTCTTTCTCTGAGTCTGAGTAAGGGAAGTTATATATTATATTCTGGTTGTTCCTTGGGTTTTAAACTTGGAACCAAGCAGTTTTAGTTTTTAAAAGTACAGTGCCTTATTTATCCTTTTTGTTTTTAAATTTACAAAAGCTAAAAAGCTGATCTTTGTGATTAAAGGCTTGTATTTTATACTTGATGCACAAGCACTTGTACTGTAGCCGAGAAGACCACCATCATGCACATAAAAGTAGCTTTCCAGCTGCACCCTGCAGCATCTGTACATGAACAGATGCTCCTCTGCAAACCCCAGCAGTGAACTTCCCTCTCTGTCTTGTTTGTTTGTTTAAATAATGTTTGAAAGCTAAACCAAATCATTTTTATGATATGTGAAGAATGCAGAGGGAATTTATAATTATTGTAAAAGATTCATATTTCTGTTACCCCTTTTTAAATCCTATTTACTCCTCTTACCTTTCATCTTTTGTCATTTAAAAAAAAAATGGATTCTAAATCATGTGCCCATGGGACAAAAGGTGTGTCATCAGGTGTTAATATTGGTTTACAACCTTTAAAATTTATTTCCATTACTGATTCTTACTATCATCCTTTTTGTTTTTGGCCATGCAGCCTTGCTAGTATTCTAATAAGGTTTTCGTCTTACTTTGGGGGAAAAAATCTGGGATTCTTTTTTCCCCTCTTGTGGCTGTAATTTGACAATAGGACGAGAGTGACTTCTGATTTTCTTTCTTACTCTGAGTACTTCCATATTCAAAGAAAGCGAAAATGTTATTTCCAGTAATAGAGAAGTTTAAGAGCGAGTGTCTGCATGTCTGTTTGGGTGCATTTGCCTGTGGCTGTCAGCCACAGATGTCTCCCAGCCCCAGTTCTATAGTAGAATTCTTTCTTCCCCATGCACTATGCTAGGGGGTTCATGAGCTAGGTAATTAGCACAGGACAGATGGCTTAAATGTGGCCCAGAGTCTCTCTGAGCATCCAGCAAACCACTTCGGCATCAGACTCAGAAAGGTCAAAACAACAAAGTTATGTAAGGGTCACAGCAGCCTTGCAGCTGGAGGAAGCAGCTGTAGCATCTCCTAGTGGGCCCACACACCCTACGCCCAGAGCTGATGTTCGCGTGGATGTAGAGTGGGTGTGCATTCTGATTGGTTATCACCATGTTCGTAGTTCATGCTTGTAGTTACCACTCCTGCCTCTGCCCTGTCAGTCTCTGTTCCACAGTTCAAAAGTAAGAGCTGCAGTATTTGTAACTGATGATGTTTGCCTTTCCCAAGTGAAGCCTGAAATTGGTGGCATTGGCTTTACCTTGGTGCCTATAACATTGCTTCATTATAATACCATGTGTACTCACCATTTCCATTGGGCTACTCTACAAAAAGGCTTGATTGTTAAAGCCTCAACCAGCTCCTCTGGCATGCTCTGTCACCAAAATAGGGTTGTATGGACAGCTGCTACTCTGTCTTTTCTATTAAAAAGTGTTCCATTTAGATGGCTTCAGATTAATTTAGATAAACACAGATAGACCTTTTTTAATGCATCAATTCATTTAGATCATGATAAAACAGGCTTTCTACCCACTCTGTAGAAGGTTTGCTGTATATGTACAATGAAAACTTCTGATGATTGGATAGGACTGGAGAAAAGCATTTGATTCATGGGAAACTGAGAAGTGTGTTGAATGTCATAGATAGCGAAGCTTACTATCTTCAATGAAGCTTTGATCCCCGCCCCCAATGTTTCTTCTATTCTACGATTCTCTTTTCTTTTTAATATCTTTTACCGTGGCCATTCAGGAGCCACCTATATTAATGACACTGCTAGGTGTGTATGCTGGCAGCCCTTTCTCAGCATTAAGTTGCACAGAAGCATTAATATGTTTTGAGTAGGTTCATTGAATCTTTAAAAAGTGGTTTTAAAGTTTAAAAAGATCTTTTCACATAGTTTTCACTGGATATTGTTTTTGTGGTGACTTAAACAGCCAAGGTTTGCCAACGTCAGGCTTGCTGATTCCTGTACATACATTCAAGGTGCCCTCTTAGCTGCATGTACCTTGGAAGGGTGCTTGCGTTAGGTTAGGGAGAGGTGTGAGGCAGTTGCTGGTTTATAATTCATTCCATTACTTTTCTAAGGTCCTTGTCATTTGTAAAAGCTTGCTTCAGGATAATACCCTTCTCTCCCATTCTAGAAAGCATTTGAGAAAAGTTATCAATGTGTATGTATTTATTTTATACACCTAACAATGCAATGGATGATCTTTAAAATTAACTTACACTTTATAGTAGTGACTACATTTAAATAGGCTGGGATTCTACATAATTAGGAGATTAAAAATTTAGAACTATTTTTGTATTTGTTGAATCTCATTTTTTCCTGATTCAGTTAATTTTGCTAATAGAATAAAGAAAACAACAACAACAAAAAACTTGAGGGCCAGCTCTGAAAGGCCCTTTTACACTTAGAGCAGATGCTGTCCCCCAGATACCTCCAAGCCCAGGCCTGGTATTGAGTCTCCCCTTATTTTTCCTCTCTTACAAAGACCTCTTTCCTGTAGCCATCTTCACAGTACGGCTTGCCACCAAATGTAAAGCAGTCTCCCCCACAGGCTGGATTCCAAATCAGAAAGGAATTCTGCTCCTGGGCCTGTGCTCAGTGAAGTGACCGTCCCAGTGCTGGAGCGGAAGCTGATGACCAGAGAACACTGGCATTACCTCTGAGCCTCTGCAGGAGCTGGAAGATGCCTGGGAAGCAGTCACTGAAGCTCAGAGCTGGGCCCTCTTCAAGAGACCCATTTTCTGTCCCACAAGGCTCCCTGGGTTTGGGAGGACAGCGTGGATCCTGCTCCCCGAGCCGGGTCCAAAGGCTCATCCCCGGCACTTCCTCAGACACGTAGCAGTCTTGCAGCGTAGCACAAAGGCCTCGAACCTTTGTTCTGCTCTTGAGGCTTCCTACATAGGAATGTCCTTAACGTCTGTGAATCTGCAATACTCATCCCTTGGCTCCCTTAGGTAGGCCACTTCTGTTGCATGTGTATTACATCAAAGACTGACACACAAGCTTTACCTAAAAAAATAATCTTGAGCTCTGGGTTTTGTGCCCCGTTTCTGTCGTACTATGGATAGAAGAGGTTCAGTTAGTCATCCCTTCACATACGCGGTGCTTCTCACGGGACTCTTTTCATATCACATACTGCCCAGGTGAATTTCTCACTGTTCAGGTATGTCACCAGGACAACACTTTCAGACAGGCACTTTGAATTAAAGTTTGGTCTCTCCTGCCTTGTGATAGATTCTGTGGCGAGGGCGGAAGCTGTCACTCTCTTTTATGGGCAGCATTCCTGTTGATCAGTGGACCTAAGAACCAAGTAGGAAAGGTCAACATGCTTTGTGACGCAAGCTGGAGAGGCTATCCTGTCACCATCAACAAGTCTGATGTTTTGTCTTGGCACCTGGGACTGGGCTGGAGTTTCCCAAGGTGCTGGCTCAGGGAGCCACACCCGGTCCTTTTGGTTTTAGGTCAGCCCGTGCAGGCTCTCTTTTGGTTTAGAAATTATCTATCAAGGGTCTATAGACTGTGGGCTGGTCACTCTTTTGTAAATAAAAGTTTGTTGGAACAAATATATGCCCATTTGTTTATGGATTGTCTGTGGCTGCTTTCCAGCAGATTTGAGTAGTTGCAACAGAGACCATATGGCCCACAAAGCCTAAAATATTTACTCTCTGGACCTTTAAAGAAAAGTTTGCTGACCCTTGCTTGAGAAAAGAATCCTTTTTTCAGGAACAAACCTTCCCCGACATATCTTCTTTCTTCTGCTTCTTTTTTTCTCTGTCCTCTTCTTCCTCCTTATCTTACCTCAATTTTGTTCTTCCTTTTATATTTCTTTATTTCTTCTTGCTACAAAAGAGATATGCTGTATTGCTATAACACATCAAATACTAGCTCCTGAAACTTGAGCTTCCTTAGCCCCACATCTTCCTTCTTAGAATCACCGTCACAGTAGCCAAAGTGAGGCCCTCTAAGCCGATGGAGTCAGCCCGTGAGCAAATAGGAATTCAGAGTTCCAAGATGATGTGGCCTGGGCCTCTCGTTTCACTGTTTTTATCATAGACCTGACTCCGGCTTCACTTCTTGTTTGTTTCTAAAGTAAGCCAAGATTTTGTTTCTTTCGAAATCAGTTGAGACTACTTTAGTTGGATGTTCGTTTTCTGAACTTCACATTTAGATATGGGAAAAGTCTTCACAGAGGAGAAACAAAGTCCAATCTCAAACCAAAAGCATTGTTCGTTATGTAATATTTTTCACCAGCTTCTAGGAAAATAAAACATGATTGGCACTGGTATTTTTTCAGTCCCATGTTCTTCTTTCAAAATAAATTTGTTAAAGGCAAGCCAACAAATGCAAAATAGGGGCTGGATGTGCTTTAGGATAAAATAATAGAAAATTGGGACCTATTAGATAACCTGAGTGTGACTGGGAAGTTATGGTTTATAGCTTTAGATCAAATTCAGTCAGCTTCCAAGGCGTTGGTCTTTTTCTTTCCCTAAAACTTAAGGATAAGTTTCTATGCTGTTTTTCAAAATGAAGTTGAATGTCATGTTGGTGAGAAACTTTTTGCCAGTGGCCCCCAAACAGTGACTGTTTCAGTTGTTTTGAAATATAATTATTTTGAATTCTTAGCTCTAAGTTTTTTGTCATCTTATGGCTTGATACCCACTGAAATGCTGGGATTTTTTTTCCGTAAGTGTGAAATCACACCTGTGTGTATCGCATCAGCAGGGCAGTCCTCATCTCCCAGCAGTAAGTCCTCTCCCTCCCTGTGCTTGCTCCAAAATTGTCTTCAGGGGAAAAAAGAAAATGAAAAGATTATGGTATTTAAAACAAACAGAATTGTGAGAAGCCTTTGAGTCAGACTTCAGTATAATTCATCCCTTGAAACTCTAGAACAAACTGCTATATTCTACAGTGGGCGGATTACAAGACTTGCAGGTTTAACCTCTTTAAAGATAAATCATACTCAGGCGGAAACCCAGAGCTCTCTGATGCTCCCAGCTCAGGGCTTTGTCATGCTGTGCTGGGGGCCCAGGGAACCACCTTGGGCACTTGGTGGAGGGTATCCTTGCTCATGCTTTTGCCTTGGGAATTGAGCCAAAGCTGGTCAGTTCCTTCTATTATCTCCCTTCTGTCCGATCTTCCTTTTAGAGCTGGTGTTTGACACTCAGTGCTCAGGTGCCACCCTTTGCTTTGTCCTTCAGAGGGGCTGTTGTACGGTTATGCTCACCTGGTGAACATAGTGACACAGGCTTCCTCACCTGCCCGAGACCATTCCATTTAACACGAGGTACTCAGTAGGCAAGCCACACGAAAGTATAGACTGCCCATTGGGAAAAAAGAAAAAGAAGGTCCTCGTGGTTTTATAATATGTCAGAAGTTGGAAGAATGCATTTTACCTTTTTTAAAAGGGTCATGTGAAAAAAAAAAAAAGAAAGTAACAGAGACCATATTTGGCCCATACAGCCTAAAATAGAAAATACTGACTGCGTGGCCCTTTACAGAAGAGGTTTACTGACCCTTGCAATATGTCATTCAAGATCAAATTATATTGACGGGCACAGACATTTTTTCACATACTCCAGCACTGCAACATTGCTTTCCTTTTGATTTTTAGGGCGTCTTGTGCTTCGTCTCAGCCCACAGCTGTTGTTGCACATTATCCGTGAGTAATGCTTGTGCACTAAAGAACAAGAATACATCCCCTCCTTTGTTGATTGAATAGTCATTCAATCTTGGACATACAGTCTTATCTACTAGGATAAGTAGTTAAAGTATGAAGTCCTTTCAATTGAAAGTACTACCATCTTCATCATGTTTATGAATCAGGGCAAATTTGACTCTCCCGGTCAGCATAGAGTGAGTTAGCTTGACCCCCCAGATCCCCTCTTTTCTTTTTCAGGTGCAGTATACATGGCAGTTTATTACCCCCCAAGCTTTGGTCATTGTCAACCTAAATGGCTGGTCTTTGCTTGTTAGGACCTCAAATCCAGACCACCCATTCTCAGCATGTCAATGGCACCTTGTCGGCACACTAGCCGCTTTAGCCTGCAGTGCTGCACACTCCGGCCTGGCTAGTGAAGCCCCGTGGTCAGGCCTGGCCCATCTCATCATGCGGAGCCACCTCTGGCCTCTTCCCTCTTCTGCTTGCTCCCCCAGCCCTCTCCAGGAGGCATCTTCTCTGGGAAGTCCCCACCTCCCAAGCGCTTCACTGAACACATATATGACATATTAGAAACATTTTTCTTCTGATATTTAGCCACTGCGTCTAAATGCTATTCAGTTTATCAACCTTTTCACCCCTATTTTCTATAATCTACACCTCATATTGTCTTGTAGCTGAAGCTATAGTATTTGGGAACTAGTTTGTGGAAAAGATGCTATACAAACAAGATTTGCATAATTTTGTATATTTATACCACAGGTAGGGATTAGTTTTAGAGCCACTATAACTTAAGGTTATTAGTTTCACCAGTGGTTTCTGCATTCTTAATAGTTCTAGAAGACTTAATGACTGTGGCTTCAAATTATATATATATAGTGCATATTTATACACATCACTGTGGAATTTATTTCACTGTGTAAATCATGATATTTTCCTGTTCAAATGCTTCTATAGAAGGTATTTATTTTAACAAAAAAATAACTTTCAAAGGGCTTTCCAAAAAAGTGTTCTTTCTAGCCACCCATCCTCCCCAGCTACCATGCTCAGCCGTTGAACCCCCAAATAACACAGCAAAGGCAGAATGGCGGGGTATTGAAACCGTCACTGTTTGGGGGCAGATGCAATGTGGATTAGGGACCTGAGTACATCCCCCCACTGTCACCCCATCCCAGAACAAAATGGTTCTCTCACCATCAGCATGGCTATGCCAGGCATGGCATCAGGGCTTGCCTCAAGTAGCCCACTTTTTGCATACACAGTTGGTACATTCACCTGTGCACTTCAGCAGCTTGTGCAGGAAAGTGAGCCTTAGTTGTAACCCCAAGAAAATCCAAACCCATACCTGTGAGATATGGAGAAACCACTGGTCGCCTAAAGAAAGCATTAAGTTGTATTTTAGTCTTTCTCATGTTTGTGAAAGACACCTGTTCCCACTCTCATTGCCATGGGAGATAAGCATGTTTCCTTCCACACCTTGACAGTACTCATGAGCGCCTCACCCCCTCCTCCTCCTACCTTTCTCAGCATCTGTGCAGATGTGGGCCAGCCCTGCCTGTAACGGTGGTTACAGAACCAGACCATCTGTTCTAAGATGTGTGCAGCTTTACATCTCAGGAGTCCTGGTCTGCAATTCCGAGCACCCCTGTATGTAATGGGACCGACACTTTACGGTCATGTTCCTCTTCCCTGTGCCCCATTCCTGGGCGCCCCTGTCTAAGTCATGACTCTTATTTTGCCAGGACTGAGGACTGCAGGCCCAGGATTTCAGAGAGCTTGGGACTGGACACACAGGGATTTTGTCATTCATTTGAATCATACCTTGCATATCATGGCTTCTCTTTTCTAAACAAATGGGGACACTTGAACAGTAATGCTGGAGAATGTTTTTTCTAAGATACTATTTGTAAGCAAATCTTGATTTTAAGATGAAATGTGAATGGGTAACTAGGTGCCAGGGAATTTAGCACTGAACTAGACAGTCAAAACTTTTTTAACCTTTGCAGGAAATAAATTTTGCTCTCATCTAAATGTTCACAAGACATAATGTTGTAAATAGTTTTTAAAAAATATTTATTATATGTATACAGATTCATGTTCTGAGTGATGTTGGTTTGCATCGTAGTATTGTAGAATATATTTTGAGCAGTGGACTTCCTTTCATAACACACATGGAGAAAGAACAAAAACCAGCAGGTTGAGAGCTGTTTGGGGCATTCGATCTGTAATGTTACATCGAATCCAAGCTTTAATTGCCCCTCTTCTCATCTGGTTATGTTATATATTATATATATATATGCGTGTGTATGATAAACTGGTCAGTGGTCAGTCCCAGGATCTGCAGAGCAGATTTCCAGATGTCCTTTTTGATATGTTGCCCATAAGCAATAAGATCCTAGATAATAACATTTATTCTGGGCTCCGCAGGGGCCCTTGTCTCAGAGGATAGGGTCGGGGTAGAACAGCTCTTGCTAAGACCTCTTGCCTTTGTCAGAGAGGTTGCTGTACTTGAAATTGTGCTTCTGTTTGTCTGCACGCTCCTTTCAGTCTTAGAACTCTAGCAATGGATGTGAAATCTGCTAGCACCAGACACATCCAACATTGGGCATAGAGGTTGAAAAGTTATAAATTTCCCATGAATTTGTAGGGCTTCCAGAATCTAGTTGAGGCAAAAGCTCATTTGGTTATAGAGTAAATGTGAAAATTAAGTGATCAATTTAAAGTCCTTTGACTATATCTGACCTACATTTAAAAGCTAGCCCATTTCCTGGAGTCCTACTCTGTGCCTGGGTTTGAAATGTCTGAAGCCCCCTTCGTGTCTGGGGTAAAACCATTTAGGTCAAGTGTAAAGAAGGCAGTCGCTCCGAGTCTCCCAGCGTGTCCAGTTCAACAGGTTTCTGAGCTGTTTAGCAGCCTCTCCTTGTGAACGTCCTAAATTTTACAAAAAAATACCCCACACCCGAATAACCATGAACAGAATAATGTAGTTTTTTAGGCTTTTGGAATATGTCTTCTCTTTTGTATTTATGATGGTGTTTGGAAATTTTCACTAGTGTTTTTTTAGATTGAAGTGGATGCATTAGGATAAAACTTTCCGTTGCTGAGCCTGAAAGCAAGCAAGAGGAAAGAAACTTGCCTATGTTGTATCATTGAGAAGGTGACTACTTCTTGTGGTGGGAGGGCGGGGAGGGGGCATTGTAGATTATGCGGGGGTAAAATAGAATTCTGGCCTGAGGTGCCCCAAGTCTTATTACCTTGTAATAAATAACCCCTTTATTAGCCTCACTTTATAGAAGCCTGCTGTTTACCCTCAGGGAACAAGTAGTTTTCAAAATCGAGCTCCTCCAAGGTCACTGGCCGGTCCCTGTGTACAGGCATCGGTCATCTTTATGAACTCATGGCATTATTTTCCCGTATGCATTATGATATTAAGAAATTCAACCCCAACCTGTATGAAAAGCACAGCCCAGGGTCCTCCTTTAGGCCGGAGTTAACGCCTCTGAGGGGCCCAGGGGTCATAGGAGGCCCATGCAATTTAACTGAAGCTCAGGTGCCATGTTGGGTTTTTATTCTTTTTAGGCCACGACCCTTCAGAATGAGTTTAGGGCAAGCTCTAAGATGAATCTCTACCGTTCCTTTAAAGGTCTTTCTGGTTCCCCCCAGTGTTGTCATTGCCAAGGTCAATCTCGTAGTTGTTCAGGTGTGCTCCTTTTTGCTGTCTTGTGAGTCTTAGCCAGTGATCCAGATGCCCAAGGAGAGCGTCTCCGAGGGCCTAGCCCTTTCCTGGCACCAAGCATGTGCCCCTGACCTGGGTGAAGGTGGTCTTCCCAAAAACAGTGAGATGAGAAATTCTGCAAATGGTTACTGAATGATCAGCGTGTATCTCTTGGGCCTGGATTTCCACTATGTTAGTGAGTGTAGGAACATACTGTGTCGTTAATGGATGAAAATTCAATGTATGCTGTGAATTTGTTGGTTTGAAACATTGAAAATTTTTCATTTGACAATGTTTACATACCTCACCTGAAGAACCTTTGAGAGTGTATATATGAAATTTAAAAATATATTAAGTTGCTTTAAAACAATATGTATAGCTATAAAAGTTGGAGTTATTTTAACTTTGAATATGTACCAAGTCTCTTAAATATTGAAATCTTGTGGACTTTTTGTGCTTCTGTGTTTTACTTTTCTATTAGGCCGTTGTAGGAAACTGTTCTTGTTGTTGGTAAAGGGGCTCACTGAAATCCAAGCTTGAAGGATTTCCTTTGTTGTTTCAGATTTTCTTGTTTGGTTTTGAGGGATGGGGTTCGGAGCTAGAGGATGTGTGGGAGGGGTTTCTCTAACATTGACATCTATTCCATGAGCTTTTTCTAGGCGCTTATTTTATTGCAGCGTATTAAACTTCTTTGATATTAAAGTGTGTTCATGTGGTCACTGGCGAGGGTACCAAATGCGTCGAAGCCCAGCATTCGACTCGTAGCCTCAAGCAAAGGTGATAAGTTGCCAGAAGGAATCAAAAAGCAAGACTTACTAATGCCCCTGCCTCGGCCCCTGTATCAGGACTTAAAGGAGCATTGTTTGCCGGATCTAGGGCCATGTTATGGGTTGCGCTTAAACTTCAGGGAAAAAGAAAACACAGTGGGTGAATCTTAGGGAATTCTCGTGGCAGAGTTGGAAAGGTGCCAGTGCTCTATCCTGAGGGGCAGGGAGCAATTGAATTCTTCACGCTCCCGACCTTAGGTACGCCACAGTTACATAAGGGGGTGATAGGCACAGCCACCAAGGGAAGGCTGCCCTAAGCTCTCTGTAGCCCGTTTGGGGTGTGGCCGAAAGGTGGCCAGCAATCCTTCCATTCACTTGCCTCATGACCTGTTTCATTATATTCTTTCAGCTCTACTTGGGATGGGTCAATTTAAGGACCCAGTGGGCCAGTGATTCCTATGGAATCAGCAGTGATTTCATTAACAAGTTAGTCTGACCGCGGCCATTAACATGCAGAACTACTCCCAGTGAAAATGACCTGGCCGCTGGCGGTCAGGCCACCCATTCTCAGTTTGAATTTGGAGAATTATCTTGTTCCAGATGAAGAGTTTCCATCCTTAAAATAGACCTCTTTTCCTCCAATATTCATCCTGTGGTAGGATAACTAGAATATGACCTGAGAGGTGCAAACGGGCTTGGGGTGAGGGATAATCTCTAAAATTAGTTCTGAGGGCCTGGATTACGGGGACGATAGATGCATTATCACCCATCTCAGGAAAACCTGGCAACTTCAGGTGGAAGCCTGGGCAGTCCTACTGCCTCCACCCCCCAACCAAGCTCTGCGGTGACATCCCCTGGGCTGGAGATTTGCTTTTAATTGTGAAATGAGCTGCTTAATTTACTTTCACTTTGCAAACTAGTGGCCCATCATTTGTGTTTTTTATAGATATTGAAAAACAGTATTTACATAAATGTTGACTTCAGGCTTCTCTTTTAAAAAAGATAGGATGTGGTTCCATAGTGCAGCAGTTAGCACGTCTGCTTTGCACACAGCAGGTCCTGGGTTCGTGCCCCAGTGGAGTTACGGTCCATGGTCTACGGCCATGCCACCCTGAACAAGCCTGATGTCTGATCTCGGAAGCAGGGTCGGGCCTGGTTAGGACTTGGGCAGGAGACCACCTAGGAAGACTGGGTGCTGTAGGCATAAATAATAAAATAAAAATAAAAAGATAATGAAGATCTGACCCAATTTGTGCATGGTAAGATTCAGCTAGAGCTTAGAAGATTGGAAAACATGCCCTTCAAGTCATCACTATCCCTGTTAGTTACCATTTTTCCCCACCCCCCCGCCCCACTCGCCGTTTTTTCCATAGGGAAATAGGTCTCTGTAGCTGCTGCTTCGTCGGAAGTGGCAATACAAACGATGGGCCAAAAGGGCGTGTGTCCTCTTGACTTTCTCTGGTAACCTACTGGCCACTCTAGACACTTGAGCTTACAACCAACCCTCTTCTAAGCCATTTTCTCTCACGTACCTGGTTCATGACATTTCCTCCAAAATCCTTAAAAGCCCTGCGGTTCCAATCCCTGCTTGCTTTCAAGGTGACCATGTGCTACAGAGTGCAGCTTGTATGACTATCACCTCAGCCTGGTCTTCTAGTGGGAATCAGTCTGTGGTCCTGACATCAGAGGGAGGCCAGCCGGGGCCCCTTAGCTCAGGGGCCAGGCCTCGCCCGACCGTCGGGGCCTAGCCTCCCTTAGGTGCTCATCCTACAAAGCTCCTGCATGCAGCTGTGTACATAGTCTGAAATCGTACCAGAACCACTGTAGACGTATGTTCGCCTCCTTTCTCCACCGATTCCCTGAGAACTGCTGTTCCGGCGACAGGCAGGTTAACCTTATGAGACAGCCCGAGAAGCCTCGCTGCATTCCTCATCTGTTATCCTGACGCTCTGAAGCCTTCAGAGCCAGATGAAATATGAATGTGGCTCTATACGCAAACTTACAAAACGCGGGTGGAATGGCAGACGCTTGAGGGGAGATGAGGACGGGCACCCTCCCGGATCTCTGCGTGTGCCGTGCCGTGCCAGGCTCTGTCCTCACAAGGACATCCCCCCGGGGAGCTATGACCAGCCCATCCCCTAGACCTTCCCTTCCTTCTGCATTAGGAACGGACTTCCTTTGCCGCTTCAGGGAGACCAGAGAGTTCCAAGGGCAGACGTCCCACATGTGCTGCTTCTGGGTGCCATCCCTGGATGGTGGCTGGTGTGTGGGCCACCCAGAAACCCTCGAACTGGGGAGGATGCACGTCGCCAGCCCTGGCTCATCCTCAGGGCAGAAAAAGAGACCAAGAAGGCAGAACCTGAGTGAATCAATGTCATGTTCACATAGAAGACAACAGACAATATCCAACATGTTCTAAAAACAACACTTCTAGGCAAAGGGCAAGTGTGTCTCCCTCACAGGCCTGTTCTAAACCAGTCTCTCTAAAGAGTGACCCAAACGAGGCTACAGAAATCCCCAAACAGAATGTCACAACCACAGAGCATCTGAAAAATCAAACGAGACACTGGATGTTGACTTTAACATATAAAAATACTATAACAAAATGAAATACAAATATATATTAGAATCTGTTAAGTATTCTGTATAAAGAGATACTTTCGTGGTTAAGCTAACAGCAGGCAAAGAGGAGACAAAGTCCGGCCTTTTCCATCTCCTTACAGCGTCACAGGGAGCCCGGGCCGCTGCTGCCGCTGGTGCTGCCGGAGCAACAGCGACCTCAGGACTCGCCTGCCTGTGTCTCTTCAGTGCGTGTGTAATGGAAACAGCCAATGGCGACACCAAAGTGAACGGAAAGTCTTCACCAAAGGGGTGGCAAGGTGTGGTGATGACTTCTCAAACAGATAACTTCACGGTAGCCTGCTGGGACTCAATGGGGCCAAACGTGAACAGGCAAGATGAGCGGGAATCCAGGTCCTTAGCAACTTGCATGTTGGTGGCTAAGTTGAGGAAAAGTTGGTCCTGGGGCACTTGGCTGCCTTGGCCCCTTGCTGCCCTCACCCTGTGGTGGCTCTTGATCCTCCAGCTCGACCGAGCGTGAATGTGGAGCTGGGCTGGGACACGGGGCATTATGGAGGGGCAAGCGGGGCCAGGGTGCTGCCTGTGAGCACCCCATCCTCTGCCCTCCTTACCCCGTAGCCCTGGGGCTGCAGGACTCTAGGCAGCCACCATCTGTCTGTAGGTGCCCTTTCCATTTTCTGCAAAGTAAAGAGGCCCCTTGCAGTCAGGGCCCCTCAAGCCCAGGGAGCTGCTTCTCCAGGGCAATGGGGAATGGTGGTGGCCAGGGGAAGGTACGTTTCTCAGGGTTGGTGGGTCCCAGAACACCTCTTCCATGGAAGGAACAAACTAGCTACACGTGAGCTTTTCTGCCTGTCCAGCCTGGTGCTAGCTGCTCTCCAGGGTCCCTCGGTGGCCCAGAAACTCCAGATAAGAGAGGGATGCTATGCGGCGAGGCCCAGGCTGCTATCCGCAGGGGGCAGTGGCGCCGCGGCCTTGCCCAGAGCGACAGGAAAGGGGCAGACTCAGCCAAGAGGGCACCTCCCCAGGATGATAGGGCAGGTTCCTCTTCCCATTACAGGGGTCCCAGGACACAAACTCACTGGTCTGAGTCTTGGCTTAGGGGACATGCCAGGGTCCCAGAGTCGCAAGAGGCTCCAGCCCTCTACTACTCAGCAGCAAGGGCTCCCTGTGCCACCACGGTGGCTGAGAACACAGGCGCCATGCCACCCCAACCCCACCCCACACACGCCCCCAAACCTGCCTTCTGTCTGCAGATGGAAGGAGCCAAAAAAGGGGTGTGCTCACCCCACTTGCCCACCAGGATCCCCCAGGGGCACACTCCTGGGGAGACATCTGCGACAGGAGAGTGTGACCTGTCTTCCAGCCAGCTCGCTATTTAGGCTCAAAGATAATCTACTTTTTCATTCTGCGTGGAAGAAAAGCATTTGTAGCCGCACAGTCACATGTTCAGTGACTCTTCAAACACTGAGTCCTTCCTTGCAGACGCCCAGGGTGAGCAACTCCAGCCGGGGGCCGTGTCTGCAGCTGGAGCCATCACTTGGCTCAACTCTTCCTGGTCACTCCTGTGATGCGCTGTGATTAGCTGGCATCTGTCCGTGAGAGCAGAACACCCCCAGTACCCAGCCCCAGTCAGGCACATAAATACTTGTTGATGTGATTAATGAAAATAGATCCAACTCCCGCAGCCTCCCCCCTGGAGCCACAGTGGGAGAGTCTCCACTGCCTCAGTCACCCCGCCTCCCCATTTGATAGCTGAGGAGGCCGAGGCCCATGGGGAAGGAGTTTGCCCAGAGCGACAGAGCCAGTGGAGGTTTCTGATGCATGGACCACTGCTCCCCACTGGTCTGCAGTGCAAGGGGACCGGAACCCTGTCTCCTCAGGAGGAGCTCTCGCCCTGGCCCTGGCCCTTCTACTCCTGCCAGTGGCTTGCCAGCAGCTCATGGCCGGTTGGTGGCAGGACCAATGGCCCTTTGGCAGCTCGTGTCTGGAGGTGGTGATATTTATCCAACTGGAAACAAGAACCCCCCTGTCCTCTTTGGTGGGATCCCCACCCCAAGCAGTCCCAGTGACCGTTTCTTCCACGTGAGCCCCCTCCTTGGCCCTACTGCAATGGTCCCATAACTTTAGGATTCAGAGGTCTGGTCCAAGGACCCACCTCCAGCCCCAGTGTTGTTCCCGAGGGAGAAGTGGCTGTGCTGCCAATCAGCCCAGGGGCAAGTGTCAGTCCCTTCCTGGCCAGCAGGAGGGGGCCCTTCCCCGCTGCATCCTGGCCTACTGCCTGAAGGTGCTGGGCGGCGGGAGTTGAGAGCCAGGCTGGCTGCCCCAGGGGAGGCTGAGAGTCATTCAAGGATATCTGCAGGGAGCAAGGGGCTCTGGGGCCAGCATGGACCTCAGACAAGAGAGAAAGGTTGGTTTGGGAAGGGGCCAGTCCCTTCTTCAGACCCAGGTAGCAGGCAAGGAGGGAGTGTCACCATTCTGCACTTCTCGGCCTGACCTCACGCAAACATTCATTCAACAAATATTTATTAAGCGCCTATTTGTGCAAGGCACTTCCGGAGAGTGTTCTGCACCCAGGCCTCGGCCGCCTTCTCGGCCCCCAGCTGTGAGCGGTGTGCTCGAGAAAGGCTGCCTGGTCCTAGGAGCCACCCCGGTGATGGACCGACCCCAGCCCAGGTCCCCTCGTGGCCGCGCCCCTCACCAGCCCTCGCCCTCCCTGCCGGCACTGGGCGCTATGCGCAGAGGGCACAGCCACACTTGGTGGGCTTCTCCACCTCCTCGGCAAAGGAGGTCCCGTCGCTGCACTCGAAGGTGAACTTCCTCCGCTTCAGCCGCAGGCCCTGGCAGCAGCCCTGGCCCGGGCACAAGCCCCGGCACTCCACCCACGACAGTGGGCGCGTGGTCTGGCAGATGGCATAGCCCCTCTGGACCTGGTGAAAGTCCCGGACAGGGTCCCCCCGGCACTCGGACTCTGGATGGGACAGACACCAAGACAAAGCCTCAGGGCATACCCATGGGTCAGCGCTGCCCAGGGCAGCAGGAGGAGGAGGGAGGTGGGGAGGGGGAGGGGGAGAGGAGAGGCAGCATCTTGGAACGGGGTCCTCTAGCTCTCGGACCCCACTTCGTCCCCAGCATCCTCCCTGCCCAGCATGCACATGCACAGGCTTCCTCCTGGGCCTACAGGGAGGTCAGGGGGAAAGAAGACTTTCTAGCTGCCAGGGCCCCACAGGACAGATGGCCGCGGGCTCAGGTGGGCTCCCTGTAGCTAGAGGAGTTGGGTTCTGGATTTCTCAAGGCTTCCCCCTGCCCCCCTCAGCAGTTCCTATTCAAGCAGAAGCATCTTGGTCACATGGACCAGGGAGGGCCTGAGAAGGAGTCTGTGACCCTCAGACCTCCTGCTGCTCCCTGGTCCCAAGGCGATAGGGCCAAGATGCAGAGGTTTGGGCAGGAGCTGTTACCCAATGGTCTCTTCTACAAGGAGAGACCCCAGCCAGAGGGGCACTTACCCCAATAGGTGGGGCAGCAAGGAAAGCTGAGCCAGGGAGAGACAAGAACCTGTCTGGGGCTGGGACTCAGAGCCCAGAGGGCAGGGGGTGAGGGGGTGGGGGGCACTAAAGCCCAGCAGCGGCCTAAGATGCAGGAATGGGTCAGGGTCATGGAGGGGCTGCCGAGGCTGGGAGGGAGAAAACACCAAGTTGCTAAAGCCAGTTGTGGGGAGGGACCCTGGAGAGGGCACGTCAGGAGGGGGGCCCCTGACCTTGCTCACAAAGGTCGCCCGAAAAGCCAGGGTCACACACACAGTGTGCCCCTGCGGTGGCCAAGGCCTGGCAGTGGCCGTGCAGGCACTGCAGGCCCCCGCACGGGTCTGCAGGCGCCCCAGCCTGGCTGCACAGGGCCCCCGAGTACCCATCCTGGCACTGGCAGTTGTAGGAAAGAGCATCGAGGGGCACGCATTTCCCGTGGACACACCTGGAGGGGACAGAGAAAAAGCCCTGTGAGGACAGGCCAGGGCCAAGCCAAGGCCCACCCGAGGGCACCCCACATTCCCAGCCTTAGCATCATGGGGTGGTATCCTGTTCCCAAGACTGAAACACAGGAGCAAACTGTGAGTCTGTGCTCGTCCCCAGGGATCCTTCCTCTTACTAAAAACTGAAAACCAGAAAAAAATAATAAAACCCTGTTTCAGGCCACACATTCCAATTTGGAGGTTTTAAAAGTAGTGTTTGCTCACTACAGGGAAGAGGAATTGTGCGGAAGGGAAGGGAGCCTGCGGGTGGGCGGGCCCTGCGCTCACTTGTGGCCATGGCAGGGGCCATCGGCTGGCTGGTCGCAGTGCAGGCCCCCCCAGCCAGCCTCACAATGGCACACGGGCCCCGGGGTGGCATTGGGCTGGCAGATGCCGTGCAGGCAGTAGAGCTTCCGGCAGGGCTCACAGCCTGGCACCACGCCTGGCTTCATCCTCGTCTTGGTGAAGTCCTGCAGCTCGTTGTTGATGTACAGGTTTCGGATACACCCATGGAAACTGGTGCCGTTGAGGATCTGCCACAGGCGGAAGGCAGCTGAGTTCACATCCACCGGCATCCCTGGGGCAGCGGGGGAGGGAGCGGAGCTGGGCTGAGTCGGGCTCGGACTGGGCCCAGCACCCGCCTCTACGGTCTGTGGGGCATCTCCACAGTGTTCCCTCTTGCCCTCAACCTCTGTCCTTCTGTCTCTGCAACCCTGGGCCCAGGTCCTCTCCTTCCCTGGAGAGTCCAGACTTCTTTCCCAGAAGGAATGGAAAAGCTCCTTCCTCCATGATCAGAACCCGGAGTGCCGGGCCTGGCGGCAGCCAGTCCACAAATGAGACTCTGGGTGTAAGTCCAGCTGCCCTCACCCTTCCTTCCCTCGGGAATTCCAGCTTTTATCTCCAGGAGACCCCAGATGGAGGAAAGGACTGGAGCCTGGAACTCAGGCGTGTGGCACTTTGTCACCTGCTTTTGTGGTCACCACTTCACAGCAACTCTCTGAGGCAGGAGTCACTACACCCTATTGGATGCTCAGTGCTCAGTGCTCAGTGACTTGTCCAAAACTGCACAACTAGTAAACAGCAGAGCTGGGTTTAGAGCTCGGGTTCTCCATCCCTCAAATCTGGCTGCCGTCTAGGCAGTGCTGAGACAGCCCCGCTGCATCCGGGGACCTACCTCATCCAGACCTGGAAATGTCTGCAGGTGGTGGAAAGGGCCATTTAGCCGCAAAGTCTGTAAGGCCAGCTGGGTGGTCCCCAGCTAATGCAGAGACTCCGTGCCTGGACCTACTGCAGTGACTCTGGGCCTCTGAGGACCCCAAGACTGAGGATGGACTCTGAACAATTAACAAGCCCCTTCTGACCCAAAACCAAAAGGAAAGTTGCCCACAGTGCAGAAGGTAGCTGGGAAAATCCCAGCTCCCATCCCCCCATCCCCCCAACCCTGCAAGGCCAGGCCTCAGGCCCAACTCGGTCACTCATTTTCTTCATTAGTCTGGGCTGGGTGGGCAGCAGCCTGATTCCAGGCAGAGGAGAACAATCCACCAGCAGTTTGGCCATTCACTAGGACCCTCTCCCACACCTGGAACGTACCCCACAGTTCAATGGCCTTGCTACCAGCTCTCCTGACAAGCTGCAGGCCAGAGAACAACAGAGGCCCCACCCGGAATGGCTGTCACCATCACCTGATGGAAAGGCTTGGGGCAGGGCAGGTCCTCACCTCCCACATAGAGGGGGGCCTCGCTGTTTAGTGTGTAGTGTTTGCCGAAGTTGTCCATGGTCATGGGACTGCCGCCATCGATGGAGAGATTCACCATCTGGTCAAAGGTGACCAGCTCAACAGTGTGGAACTGCCCATCATTGATCGTCTCAGCACTGGAAGAAGATGGGGTGCCCCCACCCCAGGGAATGGGCTTCAGTTTGGCCCATCCCTACCTGGACACTTTCCCAGAAAAGCCACTGGTCCAGCAGCTGCTTCACAAGGGATCACATCTATTAAAGCGGGGACTGTGGGGACTTGGTGGCCTATGGTCTAGTCCTTCCTGCTCCCTTTCTCGGGATTCCCTGGAGAAAGGTGAGAAGTTTGGGGCAGGGCTTTCCATCTTAATCAGTCTCCCCCTCCCCACTCAGGAGCCCCCTGTGAGGTGGTGGTGGTGATGGGGAAGGGTAGGACCACTGCCCAGGCCTCAGAGAGCCTCAGACCCAAGCTGAGCTACACTCAATGATGCGAATGCCTGTTCCACTCAGGCAGCTCAGGTTCTGGTGGTCCCCAAAATGATCTGCTCTTGGCCCAGGAGATCCCTGAGAGCGGCTGGTGGACATGAGGAAGCCCTACCTGTAGATGGCAGAGCTGGGGTAGCTGCCCGGGTCGTAGCTGACGCGCACATGGCCCTGGTACAGCTCCACTGCGATGTGGTCGTTGTCCCCATTGTACAGCAGGATCCCGTTGTCCTCTGCCGTGGAGACCTGATAGGAAATGGCACTTTCTCTTCCATCCCGTCCCATGCGGCAGCAGCACAGGCTGGGAGGTGGAACCGATGGAGGAGCCACAATTGGAAGAGAGGTTCTGTGCGCACGACAGTCCTCCACTGCCTGCCCAGATGACATGCCCTCCACGGAGTGCTGACAGGGGCTGGCGGCTCCTGTTCAAATCCTATCCAGAGACAGTGTGGCCAGGGCCAGGCAGCAGAGGGCAGATGGGCCAGCTGAGGCCTGAAAACCGTGTGCCAACGGGGGCATGTAAGAGCCCTTCAGCCCACCCCCCCGGGGAGGAAAGTAACACTGGCTGCGGGACGGCCCACCCTGTGGACCTCAGGGAACTGTGGGGGGCCCAGGGTGGGACCTACAGAGTGGACAAGTTCAGGAAGGCTCTCAGGAAGGCCAGTGCCACCCACGCCTGGAAGGAGCCACTCAGGAGGTAGGGCCTATCTCTGCATCTGCACGAGCAGCTGGCGTTGTGCCCTGGGCTGGAGACCCCTCCGTGATACTGCTGGAGCCATGCTCCTTTCTTCCCGCCAGTCCCTCTCCCGCCACCCCCCCCACCCCCGCTCTTTCTTCTGGTAAAGACATTGCCCCCTGGTCTATAGAGGGGGCACACGGCCCAGGCTCGGCCAATCACAGCAGCCCATCTCCTTGGACTTGGCGGTTGGTTCGGGGATGGGCATGTGGCTGAAGGCAGGCCAGTCAGAGGTCTTTCCTGAGATTGTCAACTAGGGCGAGCGAGAAAGAGCCAGCAATGGAAATAGTGGGGAAAACTGAGCCTCTTTAAAGATGCTCCTGAGGCAACGGCAAGAAACGTTTGGGGTCAGTTTTCTTTTGGGGAGCAGTTAGGCTAGCTGTGGTCCTGCCGCGTGGACCATGCCAGGGGACAGGATCTGGGAGAGGTGATAAAGGGGAGGAGAGCAGAGTGAGCGTGTTTGAGAGGCAGAAAAAGGAGGAGAAGGGGACAAAAAAGTAGGAAACAAAATTTTGGGAAAAGAGAGAGGTGACTAAAGAGAAATTTTAAATATTTTATCGTGTGATGTGCAACATACTCTCCTCCCCTCTTCCTACCCAAGAAGTCTTTAGCAGAATCTCTATCTTATTCACCAATGTTATTTTTCCCCTCAATAAGATGTTCTAAGATGGAATCTAGACATGAAACCGCAAAATAAATAAGGGACCGCAAGGACTTGTGGTTAAAGACACAGGGCCAGAGCTAACGCTGCCCATGTTCCAGCCACATGGAGAAAGCCTGTCTGCAGCATTGGAGGCTGAAGCCAAGGAGTATTTGAGACAAGAGGTGGTGGGAGAGGGTCCTGGTAAGTTTGTTTTCCTGGATCCAGTCACTCACGAGACCATCTCCGCGCCTGCCCTTCTCTGAGACTGATTTTGTGACCCAATAACATTTCCAATTATGCTTAAACGAGTTTGAGCTGAGATAGTGACACCCACATCCAGAGAGCTGTGACCAACCCAGGGGTCTCCCTGTTGTCCTGGGCAGGGATGAGTCTTGATGCGCTGATCTGAGACCAAGGTCCCCCGCTGTCTGACCCCCTTCGGTGACTGGCGCCCTGGGCACACACCTGCAGCGTGATGTTGGCCCGTGGCCAGTTCTGCAGGTCAGTGAACTGCAGATAAGTGTCCCGATCCACGAAGTTGACACTGAGCAACTTCTCACACTCGGGGCCGCCGAAGCCCGGGAGGCACTGGCACACGGGACGGCTGCCCTGGTCCACACAGTTGCCCCCGTTCTGGCACTCAGTCCCCTCACACGGGTTCCTGGGGGCAGGCGGGCGGGGAGGGGTCTCACAGAGCTGCCCACTGAGAACGAAAGGACACAGGTCAGACAGGGCAGGGTGAAGAGGCCAAGAGTCATCTTCCCCCCACGTCCTGAAGACAAACTCACTAAACTTCTTGGGAAACTGGATCCTTAAGGTGACAGAAGATGCTCCTAATGAACACTTTTCCTGAGAGAACTAAGAGCCAGAAGGATCCTGAGCTACAAGTGCAGTCCCTGGACCAGCAGCATCGATGTCACCTGGACACTTGTCAGAAATGGAAAATCTATTGAATCTCATTTTTAACAAGATGCCAGGTGATTCGTGTGCACATTAAAGTTTAAGAATCACTCACCGCTCATGTCCCATTTTACAAAAAACAAAACTGAGACTGAAGATACAAGCAAAAGAGAGAAGACTCGTATTACTAAAGTAAAGAAATAAAAGAGGGGACATTACTACCAACAGGTAGTTCTGATATATGCTACAACAATCTGCAGCATCAGTGTTCACAACAGCCACAACATGGAAACAACTCTAATGTCTACCAATAGATCAATGGATAAACAAATGCGATATATCCATACGATGGAATATTATTTGGCCATAAAAAGGAATGAAGTTTTGACACATGATACCATATAGATGAACCCCGAAAACGTGAGTCTAAGTGAAAGCCAGTTACAAAGGACCACAGATTGTATGCTTCCATTTATATAAAATATCCAGAATAAGCAAATCTATAGACACAGATATTAGTATATTAGTAGGTTTCTAGAGCTGGGAAGGAGGCAAGTTAGGGTGACAGAGAAGAGATATGGAATTTCTTTCTGGAGTAATGAAAATGTTCCGAAATTGATTGTGGTAATGGATGCACAACTTTAGGTATATACTAAAAGCCATTGGATTATACATTTGAACTAGGTGAATTATATGGTAGATGAATTATATTTCAATTAAACTATTTAAAACAAAGACCGAAGCAGAGCATGGGAGGTAGGGAACCAGAAGGAGGGCAGGCGCTCTCCTCTCCAACCTCCCAGGAGAGCCCGGATGAGGAAATAAATGACCTTTATGGCAGGATGTGTACTCAGAGGAGCCCTGGGCAGGTAAGTGATGGGGCACTGCCCACTACGCTGGACCCACCTCTCACTCCCTTCATTAAATAGGTTGTGGATCCTCTGCCTATGCTCAGAGAGGTTAAGAAACTTTCCCAAGGCCACACAGCTGTGACAGGCATAGCCAGAGTCAAAATGCCAAGGCAAAACTCCTGGGCCATGACCCTTATTCTCTCCCCAGAGGCTGACAGCTAGGAGGAGTCAGTCCCTCAAGGTGCATCTAGGGCTGCTCACCTGTAGCCCTCAGCACAGACGCAGGAGTAGCTGTTGACTTCATCCACACACTGGGCGCCATTCTGGCAGCGGTGATCTCTGCAGTCATTCTGGTTCTCACTGCAGTTGTCACCTGTGTAACCTGGTGTGCACTCACACCTGGGGACAGGCAGGAGGTGGCGGACAATCAGCCAGGAAGCCATGGGGCACAGGAGCTGTGTTTGTGACAAGGAACTTCAAGGCCTCATGGGTCTCTGGAGCTCCCCAGGGGCTCAAAGCCCTCAATATAAAGATGCTACCAGCCCATCCTGGGACACTTTTCTTGGTCAAGAGAGTTTGTGTGGCCTTGGGTGCGCTCTGGGCTGGGAGTGTGGACACCAGCGGCAGGAGGAGGTGGGAATTTGTCAGGGACCCAGATTCACCACCAGCAGTACATCCAGGGCCAAAGTTCAGCCCCTTCCTGACCTGCCCAGCTGCTCTTCCGCACACAGCCCTGAGTCACAAGGCTCATCCATGCCTCCTCCCCAGCCTTCCCACCTCCAACAGCCCAGCCTCCTGGCCCCAGGAGGGCTAGTGCCTGCCTCTCTGTGAGCCCCCAGCTTCTCAGCTCATACTGTGCCTCAGTGCTCACCTGCAAATCCATTTCGACCAACCGTCTGACTGTCAAATGTAGGGCACATGCCTCCGCCCCCTCACAGCCTTGCAGGATGCTCGCTGTCCTGCCACATCAGATCCACCTTGTGGTCAGACCTGTCTCTGTTGGCAGCAACCCCCGCCCCACCGGCACTTCCCTGCCTTGACACCAGTTGATTCTGGAATACCCTCTTCTCTCTCCCTGCCTTGGTCCAGCTGGGCCAAGACCTCACCTCCTCTGTGAAGCCTCTGGTGAACACCCTAGCCATCCCTGAGCAAACCCTTCCAAACTGCAAACTGCAAATTGCAAACTCCACAACCTGGAAGGTAGCTGCTCTTGCCTGGATTTTTTTTTTCTCATTCCTAGTGTTTTTCAAGCTATAATAAATACCTTTCTATCACACACACACACACACACACACACACACACACACACACACACACACACACCCCTGAAACCACTTTCATGCTATCATACTTACCCTTACTATGTAAAATGGCATGAAGCTCTCTGATATTTTGTTTTATTTTTTAATGCTCATCTTTTTTTTAATGCTAATCTTGACCCACCCAATTGAATACAAGACACTAT
>NW_011889019.1:1499821-1512802 GCF_000151845.1 Pteropus vampyrus
TCTGACTGTCAAATGTAGGGCACATGCCTCCGCCCCCTCACAGCCTTGCAGGATGCTCGCTGTCCTGCCACATCAGATCCACCTTGTGGTCAGACCTGTCTCTGTTGGCAGCAACCCCCGCCCCACCGGCACTTCCCTGCCTTGACACCAGTTGATTCTGGAATACCCTCTTCTCTCTCCCTGCCTTGGTCCAGCTGGGCCAAGACCTCACCTCCTCTGTGAAGCCTCTGGTGAACACCCTAGCCATCCCTGAGCAAACCCTTACAAACTGCAAACTGCAAATTGCAAACTCCACAACCTGGAAGGTAGCTGCTCTTGCCTGGATTTTTTTTTTCTCATTCCTAGTGTTTTTCAAGCTACCTTTCTATCACACACACACACACACACACACACACACACACACACACACACACACACACCCCTGAAACCACTTTCATGCTATCATATTTACCCTTACTATGTAAAATGGCATGAAGCTCTCTGATATTTTGTTTTATTTTTTAATGCTCATCTTTTTTTTAATGCTAATCTTGACCCACCCAATTGAATACAAGACACTATTGGGTCTTGAGCGGCAGTCTGAAAAGTGTTTCAGTAGCAAAGTCACGACCCAGTCCTCATTTTCAGTTATTCACTCATGCATGCATTCTTCATTCATTCATCCAATGAATGTACTGAATACTAGTTGGGTTCCAGGTCAGTACCAGGCATAGCTGAGTGTCTGTCAGTATCATCTTTCTCCCAAGACCGGAAGTTGAGAGAACATGCACCCTGCCCCACTGTGTGCTCGCCTTGGGTGTGCGGGACAACCACAGCACAGTGTGTGGGACAGTGTGCAGCCCTGCTTTATCCCACCTCTGGAAGCCTAACCTCTCTGAGGAGTGGGCATGCCACATGATCTGCCACTGCTCTTTGGCCTGACGTGCCAACCCCACGTGGCGGCTCACCCAGGAGGGCAGTGTCTGTCCACCATTTGGACAGTCTCTCAGGTAGCCCCCCCATCTCAAATCCAGGACTCGATCATCCCCCAGCCCTCCTTCTGCCCATGGGCCTCAGGCGGCTCCTGCTGGACCAAAGGCTCCCTGGTGACTCCAGGCCCTGACCAAGCCCAAGTGGCTGGGGTTGCATCCTTCAGCCACAGACCTCAAGGAGCAGTGCCCTGACCACCCGTGCTGCCCTGTCTGGTGGGACAGGGGTCCCAGAAATGACATTACGTTTCAAAACTGCAGATGGAAGCTACATCTTAAAACTCCATGACCTTCGACTCACAGCCTTCAAGTGACAAAGCACTTTCACATATGCCAGGAACGACAGTGGTGACAATAGTCAAGGACCCCTTATTCAAACTTCCTAGGGCCAGATAATTTTCAGAATTCAGAATTTTGAGGGTTTTGGAAAAATAATACCTGTGCCCAAAACTGTATATCGTGTAATAGGCCAGCGGGATCTGGGGCCGTCCCTTAGTCCAACCTGTTCATATCTCTGCAGCAAAATTACATATATTCATATATAAACTGTCCCCATAACTATGGATAAATAGTGCCCGGAAGTAGCCCCATATCCGTGCAGGTCACCAAATACGTTCAGGTTAGATCCAATTATGCTATCAAGCTGGCTTTTGGTTTTCAGAGTTTTAGGGATTTTGTAACTGGGGATGACAAATCATGACTCTGGAATGATAATAACTATTTATGGAGCATTTATCAGATGTCGGACATGGAACTAAGTGCTTTCCATAAATTTGTTCATCCCATCCTTACAACCACCCCAGGAGGAAGTTTCTGGTGCATCTAGTTTGCAGATGAGAAAACTGAGGCTCAGTGGTCAAGCCATCCATTCAGCCATCCATGCTGTGCCCCCAGGTCTGTCTGGCCAAAAAGCCATCCCCATGACCCCCCTTCACACTGACTCGCAGGAGCCCTGCATGGCTGAGACCAAGCCCACTGGACAGGTGAGGAAATGGGGCAGGAAGGAGGAGGGGTGGAGGGGAGGAGACCTGGCAGCTGCGCCCTTCCCTGGCTCTGGAAATGGGCAACACTGACCTGGGCCCATCCGGGGTGCCCACGCACTGGCCATCATGCTGACATGGGTTCAAATCTGGGGAGCAGAAGTCCACCAGCTGCTCACAGGCCCTTCCTGGGGAAAGAACGAGGTAGAGGCAGGAAAGAAGCTGCCTCCACTGTGCTCCTAGTGGTTGACCCAGCAGAAACCTTGCAGACACTGAAGCAGGGCCCCAGCCCTTCTGTCCACAGGAACGAGCCCTCACCTCCCCACAGACATCGAATCCCACATACCCGCATACTGCAGGGGGCACTGGCAGGTGTAGTTGCCCACGCCATCCACACAGATGCCCCCATTGGCACATGCGTGCTCCACACAGTCATCTGTGTTCACCCGACAGGTTGGTCCTTCAAAGCCAGTGGGACAAGAACACCTGTAGAGCAGAGGAGGAGCAGGGCGGGTGCCCCCACGGCCGGGGTAGCAGCCTTCCTGAGATACTAGTGGAAGCCTGTGGCCACTGATCAATATCATCAACCGGAGTTTTGGTCCCTACTTTGGGCCAGGCTCTTGCTAGGTGCTAGGCTAGAGGTGAACAAGAAGACTTGCCCTCCACAGTCAAGTGGGAGAGACGATGTGGAGACAGGTGACCAGAGGAGAGGCAGTATCAGGACGGTGCAGTACTGAGGCTAGAGAGGGTGGACAAAGGGGCAGAGGACACCTAGCTCTTCCCTGTGGGGAGTGTTCAGGGCAGGCTTCCTAGAGGAGGTGATGAGTTAGTCAAGGACCCTCACAGAGGAGAGCAGGAAGGGGAGGTAAGACAGTGGGGGCAGAGGCATGGGCAAAAGCCTGGAGGGGACCTGTGGATGGAGTCCTCTGGGAGGAGGTGTCCTACTCATCCAGATAGTCCAGGCCTTTGGGAGCACTGACTTCAGGGATCAGGTGAGAATGGGGCTGGGGAGTAAACAAGGGCAGCTTGTGGAGGGCCCTGGAAATCAGTGATTTTCAAACCAGGCACACCTTACCCTGGGGCACCTGGGGTTTTCCAAGGGGTATGTGAGTCAGGGAGGACTGAGAAATTAATTTCCAGATCAAGTTCTGCAAACTCTCCTCTAGACCGACCTGCCCCAGAACTCCAGAAAGGCACACACACCTCTCCAGCCCAAGTCCAAGCTGGGACATACCTGGGGCCTAAAATCCTCAGACCCAAATAAAGGGATAATAACGAATATTGATCTTTGGAAAGTGAATGAAAAAATGTTTTTTGCGAGTCAAGAAGTTTCCAGTTCCCTGTGTTAAAAATAATTGAAGGAAGACTTCATGAAATGGTCAGCTGATAGAGCATTAAAAATAATTTTTGATGACAGATCACTCTGGAGTTTTTGGCACATAAACTCAGAAGAGTTTCAAAGACTTCAATGGTATGGCAATACTCCTAATTCTATCAGTTTATTTATGTGAACAAACTTTTTCAGCATTTATAGCTATATATACCTATCCATATATATGTAGGCTGCTGAATCCTCTCATTCTGTAAGATTTGCTCGTGGACACATGAACCAACTAAGAGAAGAAAAAAAAAGCTCTATCTCATTAAGAGATGGTCTAATAAAATTTTGCTTTTATGTGTACTAATTATCAATCAAATTTTGTAACAATAATGTTCTGATCGAGTGTATATTATTGATAATTATAATGATAACTCAGTACAAAAGAAACTTTTAATCAGAGGCTTATGGTCACAAAAAATAAGAAAAAAACTTTAAATTTATATAATCATATTGGTGGCAGAGAAATACAGCAGGGTACTCAAGAAAAGACTAGCATGAAAACATAACGTTATCTGGAAAATGGGGATGGGGAGGAAAATGGAAATACTAGTTCAAGAAGAAAAAAGAATAAGGTAAATGTTCCAATTGTGAAAGAGGAGTTTGTTCATGTAATTTTTAAACGGTATCAATTTGCTGTGCTATTCAGATTCCACTGAGAATGATAAAAGAGTGATAATTTTATTTTTAAATGTTAATAATATTTACAATATCTCGACAATTACCTTCTTTGCAACAAAAAATTAAACTTACAATGAAAAATTCCGTCACTCTAAGAATGTGTGAGGGGGTATGTAGTTTTAACATTTTGTTTGGCGGGGGGTGGTATATGAGCAAAAAGGCTTGAAGCCCACCGTTGTGGGGTATGTCCTAGAGTTTAATTTTCCCCCATGAAGACTGGTGGGGGACAGCAGAGGGGGCTCAAGCAGGCTGAGAGATTAGCTTTGTATTTCAGAAAGTCCCAGGAGATTGGAGGGAATAACTGAGGAGGCCCTTTTAAGCCTCAGGGTTGAGGGGTAACTCAGGAAGGCGCCCACCCCTTTTCTACATATAGAGCCCACCTGATGGCCCCCAACTTGTATGGCTGCAAAGTATGAAAGGGGCCGCCCCCAGCTGTACCCCCTCTCTGCCCAGCAGTGGGAGTTTCTGGGGGTGTCCTCTCAGCCCCCAACTCTCCACAGACAGGTCCCCCGGCCAAGGACTCCAGGGAATGAGCAGGGAGCTTTAAAGGAGCTGCTGCCCAAGCCCGGAGGAAGACAAAGCCTATCGTAAGGACGCCGTTTCCAAGGTGACAATGGGCTGGGAAGCCATTTAGTGTTTCTTTTCTAATACCTGGTAATTTGGGTTTACAAAGACAGGTTTGGCCATTTCTGCCAGGAGGTGTAACATCATTTTCTGAAGAGCCAGTTTGGCAATTTATTTTCAGCAACTAAATACCAAGTATTTCTCAGAAAAGCTCTGGACCTGGGATAGCTCTGAGAATTGGGGGGCTCGTTGAGGGGTCCTGGGGGAAGGAGGGTCAGTGTGGGGCTTGCGTGGTGATGTCCACACTGGGAGGACTTGAGTGACGCGTCGTAAGGGCCAGCCCTTCACTGTGCAGTGGGAGATCGGCTGCCCCTGTGTGATCAGGGTGACCCACGAGATGATGGGGGTGGGGCCGGGGTGGGCGGTGGGGGAAAAGGCCGCGGAGGATGTGACCAGGACTTGTTCCCACCTCTGGGTAGGCCTCCCCACCCTTGTATGGAGGGATTTGGGTGGTGGCCTGACAGGAAGGAGCTGGCTAAGGGCCCTGCCTGCCGGTAGCACTGGCACAATGAACAGACATTTGGCTTCCATTAGAGGCCTCAGGTTAGTGGAGGTTATAAGGGTTTAAAATGCCCCCAAAATGCCCCTTGTCACTGCCACTGCATATGCCCTTGGCCATGGAGTCTGAGTGCCATCAAAAGACCCTCGTGGCACCTGGCAAAAGTAGAAAGAGGGGCAGGAATGGGCGGCTCAGCTCCAAGCCCCAGCCCCACCCTGCCTGCCGAGCGACTGGCTCCCCCTAATCACTCTGCTTTCACTGCCCCTGGACAACAGGGGCTCGGTGTGAGTGGGTGTGGAGAGGCCTCTGGGGACCGTCTGCTGCCTCTGAGCCCATCCCCCATCTCCCCCCAGAGCACGAGGCAGGGTGACGGTGGTGCTGCTGACCATCCATTTGGAGGAGGAGGGCACTGAGGCTTGGGTGCCGGCCTCCATCAGCACCCTGCCCCCCAGGTTCCAGCCCCTCCAGGCAACTCACGTGAAGCCGGCATCTTCGCCTTCTTGTGTGTGGCAGGTCCCGCCGTTTCCACAGGGGCCACTGGAACAGCTGTCTAGAGACACCTCACAGTCTCGGCCCTACGGACCGAGTGATAGGGACCCCAGGGAGACCCAGGGGTTAGTGTGAGCCAACAGCCAGCCAGCCCCCTCAGTAGCTTGGCTTGTCTGTCCCAGGTGTTCTTTGCTCATTCATTCATATGTTGGGTCATTGATTAAACATTCACTCAACCGCCTGCTCCGGGCCAGGCCCTGCTCTCAGGCACTGTGGGCAGAGTGGGGAACGAGACAGACTCCGCCCTGGCCTACCGCACACTCAAGCAGCCCTTCTCCCCCCGCATCTCAGCCTCCACTCACCTTATAGCCACTGGGGCAGGCACACCTGTACACCTCGAGGGGGTCATTATGACAGGTGCCCTGGTTTTGGCACGGGCTGGACAAGCAGGGATCACACTTGGCCTGAACAGCCAGGGTGGGGGGACCTGAGGCAAGTGGGGGTGTTAGTGTAAGGAGGAGGGTGCTGGATAAGGAGCCCCTTACCTTCCCACCCCCAGCGTCCCAGCTCTTGAGAAACAGGTGGTGGGAAGCTCTCTCCCCAAGGAGACCTTTGCCGCTCCCTGTATTTCCTCTGGGTCATGTTCACCCTCCTTTCACAGTCCCCCTCTGCACCCTCCAGAACCTACTCTGTAAAATGGGGTTAACAACAGCCCCTGCCCCAGGGAGCTGTAGGGACTATAAATTTGCTAATCTGCAAAAAGTGCTTAATGGGCTGGAGCTGGACATGTCAGGGGCCTTCCACATGGCAGTCAGGGCGCGGCCATCGGTGTGAGAGCGCTTAAGTCAGCTGACCTTTTCTGATCCCCTCACACCCTTCTGAGGCAACTACCCCCAGCCGTGTCATCTGCTGGTCAGGATGACTCGGGTGGCCACCTTGGCAGAGAGAAGACTCAGCTCTGTGAGGAGGCCACACTTAGGAGGAAAATATCCATTGGCCTTGAAGTTGTTTCTCTCCAAGGTTGAACGGGGAAGGACCCTGTCCTGTCGCCTCTCCAGCTATGAGCATGACCTTCTCCAGCCCCTCCAGGACTCACTGGTGGCCCTTCCCCTGAACTTGGAGGTGGACAAGGAGCTGGCAGCTAAGCTCCCTAGGCACCTCCTGTGGGGGACATTCGGGCCTCACAAGAATAAACAGTGAGAATAGCCAGCTAACTCAGTTTTCCTCTTAAGACTCCTTAAGTGGAGAAATATCGGTTCTGCTGAAGAGGCATGAGTATGAATAGAAACAAACACTTTTTGGTAATAACTGAAATGAAGTGTGAGGGGATTTCTTGGGTACAGGTGGACTTCTGCTTCTTGATCCGGGTGCTGGTTACCTGGGTATGTTCGGTTTGTGAAAATTCAGAGTCATTCGCTTACGATCAGTGTACTTTTCTGTTATGTGTGTTGTATTTTAATAAAAAGTTAAAAAACAAAAACAAAAACTTCTCACCGGTACCAATCTCATCTGATTAAATAAATCCTGAGCAAATGTTTCAACCTAAATTGTTGAAATAGCCAACAGCCAATAGCCAAGCCACAGATTGGGCCCCTCTGAACTATTGTCCCTGTGACAGGATCATGCACCCGGGGTGGCCCAGGGCCTCCTCATTAACCTGTGGCTGTCAGTTTCATTTCTGATGGTGGTGTATGAGCTTGTAGAGGGCAGAGGCCGTGCCCCACAGCCTCCAGTGCACTCCTCCGGCTGTCCCCCAGCACACAAAGCTGGGCCTGGGGCAGCCACTCAGACACCTCCCTCTGCTCAGCAGGGCTCCTGGGGTTTGGGCCGTCAGTCAGTCAATCAATCAATCCCGGAACAAGCATTTATAGATGTCCAGGGCGAGCTGCCTTCAGAGCAAACTACAAACCTCCGATTACGCTCAGGCCCTGTATTTCTGCAAATGTCAGGAGAGTTGCAGCTGCGTCCAGTGGCTCAGGGATTTAAGCTAATTGCTGAGCACAATTCCACCAAAGGGAGGCCTGAGTGCTTACACTGCTGAGAGGCTCGGGGCTTCCAGCAATGCTGCTGCTATTTTTATTTTCCTTATATAACCCCAGGGAAGGATTAAAGCCCTTACTTATAGCCTGAGATTTTCTGCCTGCCTTTTTTCATTCATGTTATGTCAAGATGAGAAGGCAGCCATGCTAACAAGCCACAGGTGCCTCATTCCTGCACCTGACCCTCCCACCCAGCTGGTCACCACAGGGACACAGGAGCATCTGGAAGGCCCAGCCAGGGTTGGGCAGGTCTTGTGGCCACCAACAGTGGGAGGTAGGGACGAAACCCAGTAACCGCCACCCCTTTCTCATGCTCTTGGGCTCACCTTGGCATTCAAACTTCTTGGCAGGCGTGGTAAGGAGCAGCTTGCCCTCCATGTCTGGGGGCCCAGCACAGCGGGCAATACCTGGCTCCTTGTAACCTGTCTTCACCCAGCTGGACAGCCAGCGGAGGTGACAGTCACAGTACAGAGGATTGGCACCAATGGCCCTGGGTCAGAGAACAGAGAGAAGCAGGCATTACAGCTTCATGGGGTCCTTCACCACTGGGCACCTAGGGTGCAGGCCACTAGGCCAGGGGCTGGCAAACATCCTAACAGCCCCATTTCAAGAGCGTGTACTGTGGTTTCAAGCACAGTTTCAAGCCCTTCATATGTGTTACCTTACTTGGTCCTCACCACACCCTTCTCTCCCCATATTACACATTGAAACTGAGGCTCAAAAAGATGAAAGCGTTTGCCTAGGATGGCACAGAAAAAGGGGGTAGGTGGGATTTGAACTCGTGCTGTTGAGGCCAGAGCCTCTGAATTCATTACCTCCAGAATGCACAGGGGAGAAAGGAAGCAACACCTCACCTCTGCGATGGACCAGCTGCTTTTCCCACCGGAATGCATCTAACCCTCTCATTAGCTCCACAGTGTAAGTTTTTTTTTTCTTTCTGTCTCAAAGATGTGGAAACTGAGCCCCATGTAGAATAAGTAATTTCCTTGAGGTCACACAACTAGTGAAGGCCTGTCCCTGGATCCAGACCCAGAGCTGTCTGACTCGGAAGCTCTACCCTCTAATTTTTCTTTTTCACTTTTAATTAAACGAGGAGCACATAAATGCATTCTCATCGTAAAGCACTTTCAAACATCGCAGACCAAGGTCTTCCCCTCACACGACATTGTGAAGGTACTAAATGCCACCGAATGGTACACATAAAAATGGTTCATTTTACATTACGTGAATTCTACCTCGATTTTTTTTAAAGGTACATTCCTATGTCACTGATGGGAACGCAGAATGGAATAACGCCGATGGAGGGGAATTTTATGGCTTCTATCAAATTACCAGTGCAGTTGCTTTTGACCCAGCAATTCCATTTCCGGGAGTTTATCTCACAGATATACCTGCAGAAGTGCATAAAGACATCCGTCCGATCATATTGATGGCAGCATCGTTTGTCATCAGAACACTGGAAGCCCCCAGTGTTCATCCATGGGGAGGGGTTAAATAAATTACAATGCAAACATGCTACAAAGAAAAAGCCGACACTCACTGCAACTGCCAACCACAGAAGGACATAGTCACCACACTTCGGTGTGTGGCCTTCCAGTCTTTCCCCATATTTACACGTATGTTTCTTCCCCACGAATCAAGTCCATCCACCGCACGTCATTACTGAGCAGCTTGCTTTTTGTCACTAAATAGCCCGTCTTAGAGATCTTTCCAGAGCAGCATACGTGGATCCACCTCACTTTGTCACACTGCTCCATGGCATCCCAAAGAATGGGTGCCTCACAGGTTACCGAGCAATTTCCCTATCGCCAGAGAGTCCGCTCATTTCCAATGGCAGTCAGCATTCTTGTACATGCCTCTTTGTGAGGTGTGTGCATTTCTCTAGAACAGACACCTAGAAGTGGGGTTCAGGTTGTAGAGGAAGCACATGGAAAAAAATGTGAACAGCTGCCGTCCAAAAAAGGTCGTATGGACTTATACTCACCAGCAGTGTAAGGCCACGCCTGCTCCCTCACATACCCACCCCAGCACTATGCACATCCAGCCTCTTAATGCTTTACCAATCTAACACACAAGCTCATAATCTCCTACACCACAGTGAGAGACTGAGAGATGAACAAGACATGGCTTTGAGGGCATGAAGGGGGCAGAATTCATTGATCCAGCAAATAGAAGAGTCAGAGCCTTGTGCCTGACCTTCTTTTATATTATTCTGAATAGCATTATTTTGAAAATGTAAGGCCGTTTAAGGTACATGAGAATGAGCGCATTCGTTAAGAAACCCGTGGATGCACTGCCATTTTCCACCTGTTTCTGGACCATACAGAGGAAGTGGTTCCCCTTGAGATGTGTGCAGTCTGACGAAAGCAGCAGCAACTCTGAGCAGGAATTCCCAAAAATAGCACAGCTGATGACTGTGCGATCTTATAAAGCAGGCTGAGCAAGACTTGGACTCTGGCCTCAGTGCAGCTGCTCACTGCCCCGGCGACTCTGAGCGGCTCACTTTACATCTCTGGGGCTCACTTTATGACTCAATGAAGAGCCTGCAATCTGGGGTGAAGAGAGGGAGACAAGTACATTTAACCTAAAATGGGCGCTGAGGGAATAATTCAGCTTGGAAAAGAAAGCCAGTCCAACCTCGACACGTATTTAAAATTTTTCTGTCCTGATTTGCTGACAGCACCCATCCTGGCTAATGGGACAGGAGACACTTTCCTTTTGCCACTGAAGAGAACCAGGGTTTCTCACAGGTAAAGGGAGTCAGATGCTTTGTACCTTTAAAGCTCAGTGTGTTAAAATAATAATAATAATAATAATAATAATAAAGTGTGAGTTAATGTAATTATGTTATTCATACAATAAATACAGAATTTATTTTAAAATATTTTTTGTAGTATACTGCAGGAGTGTGGTCTGGTAATGAGCCCAAGTTTAAAGTTTACAATGAGAATGGCTGCTTTTTTCAGTCCTGTAGCTCACTTACAGAAAACGCCAAAAAAACTAAATCTGTGGCCATTGTGAATGTGGAGGCCCTTGACATGTTGTAGGACTATCCCAATTCCCAAATCCTACATATATTCGCCCATAAATGGCAGCAAAGTTGCACCTCAAATATAAGTGTCTCCTTCCGACTCTTAATATAAAAAAGAATAAAGAATAATGAAAACTACCAAAGTCAATAAAAAGCTATTCAAAACTCTTAAATTCTGGCTTGACTGTTATGTTTTCCTTGTTTCTATATAGAGCAGACTCTGAGCCACACCCGAACTCAATATTTCAAACTTTAATTTATCCAAAGGCCGAGTTCTTGTGGCTATTTCAGTAGTACTAGTAGTTCACGTTCACCTGGGGACCATTTTTCCAACAAAAACTCCTGTGGGAGAGTGGAGAGCCACAGGTGCCGTGGTGGGGACGGTAGCCAGGCCACTTGTCAGACCAAAAGGACTATGGATTCAGTCCCCATCACAAGTATAAATAACTCAGTGTTGTTGACCTTCGGTGAAACAGTAGATATTAGGTGTGTTCGTGCCAAGACCCTGCCGAGCTTCTATTAATGTAACTGGGACCAAATAGCTTTCCTGTGGCTATTTCACAGAGGTGCCAACTGTAGAGTTTAGCATATACTAAAACTTCAAAACCTCCTTCGCCTGAGCTATACCTCCTCTGCCCATCCTCCTCCCAGGCAATTTATTCATTGCATCACTGTCTCCTCCTAGTGGACTGAAGCTTCTTGAGAGTAGGAACCACAAAATCTCCCGCTGGGCCTGACAGTGATGGGCAACTGGAAACGTTTGCTGAATGAATGAATGCCTGCCCCAAAGCACGAGAAATGGAAACCTCAATATGAAAGCAAAGGAAATTCAAAAAGAGAAGAATCAACTATCACCCCATAAAACGTAACTAAATTATCATGCATTCCCTTCCAGTTCTTGTGTTCATATATATACATCTTTGAAATCAGAGTGTACCATCTTCTTTATTCTGTATTTTCATCGAATAAATTACAGCGCCTTAATTGTCATAATCAACTACTTGCTGTTCTGTCATATGGGCATGATTTACTTACTCATTCCGTATTTACTTTTTACACCGAATCCTTAATCAATTCAGAAATCTAGCTTTCCAGGGTGTAGCAGATTAGAGGCAACAAAATGCCAGACTATAGAAATGAAGAATGATGTCAGAGAACTTGGCACAGGATCTGATGCACAGTAAACATTTACGGATGGATGGATGGATGGATGGATGGACAGTCAAACGGATGACAAATAAGCTAACTGCAAAGTAAATGTAAAAGTAAACAGCAGCAGACAGATATGCAGGGTATTGAAGCCCAGAGCAGTGATGAGTGCTCACAATCGTTATGGCATTTTAGAACCACAACGGACATTAGACATAACCTTTGTACAGGTGAGAACAAGGACCTAATGCCCCATGTCCTGATTCCTAATCTAGAGTTCAAGGGGTTTAAAATGGCAGACCTCACTCTCAACCATGCCCTTGGCCCATCTACCCCTCTTGCACACTGCCAGTATGGAACAGAGATGCAGGTCAGAGGCACAGTAAGGACAGAGGGCATCTCCAGGAAATGAAACAGGAACACTAGATGCTAATTCTTGGGCAACCCCTAACGTGCAACAGAGCCACAAGTGTACCCCTCCCTTTGGACTGCATGTGGCCTTTGTGAAGCCCCAAGTGAATACGGTGAATCCATATTGACACCTTGTACATGCTCAGAAATCCTTAGGGAATACGTGTGTGCACATACACGTGTATTTCATCAGTATTGCATGTTCACACACCTGAATGAATACAAGTGTGTGTCCATTTCCCAGGCTACTGCCTCGTTCCCTTTAAAACTGAGCCTAAAGGACAGAGTTTGTTCACAAGGTTGCTTCATAATAATGGAAGATTTCTTTCACATAGACATCTTGTAGACAAATGGGCTTAGATGTAATTAACAAACACATCTAATCAGTAATGCCCATGCCCTGTTCTACGATTACCGCTTAATCTTTACTTATTGGTTTATTTCTTACAAATTGGATCTGGCTTCTGGCCTGATGTTACTGTTCTTCTGAGAAAGACTGAATTCGTAGATAGGTATGGGTTCAAAATTTGTTTTTGCAGTTTTGATTTTTAGTTTGTCCAAAACATATGTTGTTTTTTCATCTCTCATTTGAAAAACAAAGACTCTAGATTTTGAGTGAGAGATGAGGTCAAAAAGTACTTGGATATTGTTCAGTTTTCATGGGGAAGAAGTGCAACTGTATATTTAAACCCAAGCATAAGAGATACACAAAAGAGGAATCCAAATGCGGGA
>NW_011889019.1:1513441-1514799 GCF_000151845.1 Pteropus vampyrus
GACCTAGGGAAGCTGCTTAGCTTTTCAGAAACTGGGACTGAAAAATGGAAATAATAAACCCTACCACCTAGGACAGAGCCCTCACCCCTTCCACTTCTGAGGCAGATGTCGCTAATTGGTCACTGCACTCTCCCCACTGAGTACACGCTGGCCCTGGAATCTTCAATGTGGGCTCGAGACGGTTCCTGTCAAATCTGTTCAGCTAGTGCACAGCACAATATCAAATTCTCAATATCAAATTCTCATTTTGGCCATGGAGTAAATGAGGCGCTACAGATAAAGTGTTCACATGTAGCAAAGTATTTGTCCCAAGCAGATCCTCCATGAATGGCACTTGTTGCTATATTATTTCTTCAAGTCTAAGATTGTTAGATGCACCATTGCTTTCCCATGCTTAAGGAGGGGTAGAGAAATATTTCTATATTAAATATACAGATCATTTGTTATACGCCTTCTAATTTCAGAGATTAAAATGTGGAAAAGGTAAGTCTTAGAACTGAGTAAATCCAGTGAGATTGTTGAATGAATGAACTTCAAGTGGAGCTGCTGGGGACTCCAAAAGACTCTCTGACCAGGGTGGGCCTGGGTGGGCCTGCCCACTCAGGCCTTGGGCCCTTGGGTGTGGGGCAGAGGACAAGAGGATGTGGTGACACCCAGGGTCCCAGCTTCAAGGCGCATGGCCTGAACACTGCCTTGCCCTGTAGCTGAGGCTCGAGGAGAGAATGCACTGCACCTGGCCCCACCTCCAGAATTAGCCCACTGTTTTTTTCATTTCTTCACTTTTGTTGTGGTAAAATACATATAACGTAAAATTTGCCATTTGGACCATCTTAAGTGTACAATCCAGTGGCATCAATTACATTCACAACGTTGAGCACCTATCACCACTATCTAGTTCCAAAACCTTTTCATCACCCTAAACAGAAACTCTATCATTAAACAAAAATTCTCCATTACCCATCTCACCTGGCAACCACCATTCTCCTTTTTGTAGGTATGAATTGTACTATTCTGGAGACCTCGTATAAGTGGAATCATGCAATATTTGTCCTTTTATGTCTGAGTTATTTCTCTTTGCATGTCTTCAAGGTTCGTCTATGTTGTAGCGTGCGTCAGAACTTCATTCTTTTTTAAGGCTGAATAATATCCTATTGTATGTGTGTGTGTATATATATATATATATGCATACAATGGGATATTTTATATATATACACACCACATTTTGTTTATCCATCTGCCGATGGACACTTGGGTTGTTTTTGTTTTTTGGCAATTGTGTGAATAATGCTGCTATGAACATGGGTGTACAAATATCTGTTTGAGTCCCTGCTTTCAAGTCTTTTGGGTATATACTTAGG
>NW_011889019.1:1516109-1530227 GCF_000151845.1 Pteropus vampyrus
TTTTTGGCAATTGTGTGAATAATGCTGCTATGAACATGGGTGTACAAATATCTGTTTGAGTCCCTGCTTTCAAGTCTTTTGGGTATATACTTAGGAATGGAATCGTTGGATCATATGGTAATTCTAGGTTTAGTTTTCTGAAGAATCGTGTGCGCTGCTTTTTAAAGATTCTCATGGCACTGCCAGCTAAATGGTTTTGGATGTGATTCTACATTCAATTATACACTTCTTGGGGGCAGTAAATTTCTGGAGCTTACTCTTCACCATGTGAAGTCAGAGGCACAATGCTGATGTCCTTAAGAGCATGTGCTTTCAAGACGGCAGACTCAGCCCTTACCAGCTATGCAACTTTGGGTGAGTTTCTCACATTTTCTGGGCCTGTTTCCTCACGTGTAAAATGGGAACGACAGAAGCTATATTGTAGGATTACTGTGAGAATTAAATTAGCTCATGAAGACAAAGTGCTTAGCAACCAATAAATGGCCATTATTACTTTTACTACTGCCTGTGAAGAATTGTTTTAAATTCCATTGTTGCGACTGAGGAAACCTTGGATGTGTACAAGTCTGGGGAGGAGCACTTGAAGTTCACAAACTAAATTAGTTTTAGGGTCAAAGCAGCAAACTCTGACAGTCTCAGGAGGTGGGATCCTCTTTCTTGGAATCCAAATTCTGTTTAAATTCAAAGAATGGGGCAGAGTTACTTACAGGTGAGACAAGGAGGTCACGTCTGCGAAGATGCCCTCCGGAAGGGTGGCGATGTCATTGCCATGCAGGGACCTGAGGAGAGAAGAGGCTGTTGGTGCCTCGTGCAGAGAAGTAAGAACTGCGGGAGGCACACGCATGGCCCTCTGTGAAGACGGGCGTTGCGCTTACCCTTCAGATGCCTCCATCAGTGTTGTGGGTGGGGTGGCCCCCGGCTCAGAGACAGACCCTGCCCCACTGGCCACAGGCAGAGGAGAGGGAGCCCTTAATGATCCAAGCAGCCCACACTGCCCCTCAGCCCTCCTGGAGGGCTGTTTTTTGCTATTGTAATGAACTCAAGCGCTATCTCTGCTTACGTGACAAATATGAAACATGTGAAGCCAGGAGCCTGAGATGTAGGCTTCTCCTTGGTAAGGAAATTAATGCACAAGCCATAGTTTGGGGATAAAAAATGTCACCTTGCGGGGGGGGGGGGGGCAGGCTGGAGATTGCTGTCAGAGAATTCATGCATGGATACACGAGGGGCCATCATAACAGGCGTGACAGAGGGCTTTGATCACAGGGCAAAAACCTTGCAGTGGGAATTTTTAGAAAAGGATTTTTAGTCTCTTGCAACAGTCGCCATCTGAACTGGAGATTCACATGCAAATGAGGGGCTACCTTACCTTGGATGCCCCCTCCCCACCACACACACTGCAAACACAACTCGGGGCAGACGGCAAGCCCCACTTATCAGCTAGTTTCCCATTCGCTCCTCAGCCTCAGTTAGGGGCTTGAATGAGAGTGGACTGGCCTCCCCCCCCTTTGAACACAGTTGGCTCTGCCGGGGTCCCAGACGTGGGGACACTGCAGCCCAGCAGGTGGGTGTCAGGGCCCTCAGAGGGGCAGATTACCCTGCAGGAAAGAAGAGTGGAGACTTACAGCAGCCGCAGGGAGCGCAGCCCCTGGAAGGCCAGAGGAGGGATGCACTGCAGGGCGTTGTAGCTGAGGATCCTGCGGGAAGGAAGGAGGGACGGGGGCAGACTGGTGGCTGCCTGGGGTTGCGGGGCTGGGGCGGGGATTATCAAGGGGCGCAAGGAAACTTCTGGGGATGATGGAAGTGGTCACTATCTTGATTATGGTGATGGCTCCATGGTGTGAACATAAGTCAAAACATATCAAAATTGTAGATGTTAAGTATGTGCAGTTTATTGTACGTTAATTGTACCACACTAAAGCTATTTTAAAAATGATAACAAGAGAAAGGAGATGCTTCTGTCACGGAAAGGGGCTGTTTCCCCTGCAGCTGCCAGGCTCGCTTAGACCAGGATTTCTCAGCCTCTGCGCTGTTGACAGTTCTTTGTTGGGGGTCTGTCCTGTGCACTGGATGTTTAACAGTTTCCCTGGCCTCTGTGTACCAGAAATTGGTAGTTCCCTCTGCCCTCCTCTAGCTAGGACAACTAAAAATGTTTCAGAGATCGCCAAGTGTGCCCTGGAGGGCAGAATCGCCCCTGGTTGAGAACTACTGCCTAGACTGTGGCAGCTTCACACAGGCTCATGAAGACTCTGAAGCAGGAACCCACTGACCAGTAGACTCTGGGGCAGATAAGTGCAGGTGGGTGCAACCTGCACTTCAAGGCGTCAGGCCCACATTCTTCTCCTGGGGGCTGACTGGTTCAGGACCCCATTTTCTGACTGCAGTAGAACCTAAGGAAAAATTCTGAAGTTCTTGGCACATTATCCGTAAAAAGAGGTGTTGGGAAGGCAAGTGAGATATACACTCTTAAGCTCCAGGAAATACAAGGAATGCTCGTTAATGCTTTCTTGGAGTATAATTAAAGCAATCATTAAAATATCTTAGAATATGGGAACAAAGGTGTTCAGAGGGTCATTGTTTACAATAGTCCAAACTGGAAAAAAAAAAACCCAAATCCATCAACAGTAGAATGGATCAGGTAAGCATGGCACATTCCTACAAGGAATATTATACAGCAGTGAATGAACAGAACACAGCTTTACACAACATGAGTGCATCTCACAAACATCATGGTAAATAAAAGGAGCCAGATATAAAAGAATATATTCTGTATGATGCAATTTATATAAGGTTAAAAAGAAAAAATAGGAAAAATTAAACTTCATTGTGTAAAAATGTATTTGTAGACGGCAACACTATAAAGGCCGAAGAAGTGATCATAAAAGCGAGGGTAGGGGCTGCCTCTGATGGGAGAGGAAGGAATAAGGATCAAGAAGAGACGGGGGACTTTGGGGGCACTATCTGTGTTCCAATTCTTTGCCTTAGGTATCTACGCATGTGTGCTACCTTTATGATTATTTGTTAAACTGTACATTAATATTTTTTGCACTTTTCCATATATTATGCTATATTTCACAATTTAAAAAAAATGTTTTTTAAAAGTCTTTTCAGCTGGCAGGCCCTGGTGAATTTCCTGTCAGGTGAGGAAGTCTGCATGTGATACTTGTCAGGGACCAGGGCTTGGGGAAAGTCTCATCGGCCACAGCACGTGCCCTCCCTTACTTCCCCCCACTGGGACTCACAGAGTGGTCAGCTGGCTCATGTTGGTGAAGGAGGAATTGCTTAAGGAGCTGATCTTGTTGTTACTTAGGTCCCTGAAAAAGACAAAATCCCCCAGCCGAAGGTTTCATAGTACGAAGTGGCCCGGCATTAGCCCTCTGGTCCCCCTTTCCCTCTCAAGTGCATCTGAGCCGCTAGTGGCACTGCCTCACATCAGACCAAAGAAAGGTTGTCTCTGTCTCTGGCACGCTGTCACCAGCCACCAAATCACTCCACACACACACACACACTGGAACAGTCAAAACACATTTACTAGATTATTAGCAAAGACAGATAAACTGGAGCTTCAAAATTCTGTAAGCCAGTGCTGCTCAAAGTAGCCAGTCCCTGAACTGAACTTGCCACCACAAGGGACTTGTGCCAAAATGCAATCACCTATGACACTAAACACACACGACTTACTGTAGCTAACCATTTTTTTTTTCATAGCAACGCTTTCTCAATGAAGGAAGTTGTCATGTTGATTTGCATTCTGGCATAAGTTTCTTATCTAACTGTAGACCCATCACAAACAGTCCTCAGGCTGCGGCTGGTCCACAGACCACACTTAGAGCAGTGCTGCTCCAAGCCACACTAAGATGGAATATTCTCTGGATCTCTTTTTGGTTGAATCTGGCCAATGAGCAGATAAAGACAACTGAAGTGAGGTGTTCATTAGGCTGGAGGGATAAGAGGAGTCGAACTTATTCTGAGGCGTATTTTGTACATGCTCATGACATGGAAAGGATCAAAGGCGGAACTAACAGAAAAGCAGATGTTAGCCTAAAGAGAAACTTCTTCATTTCCTATTTGGTTTGGGGGCAAAAGTTGGACTAATTTGCCATCCAACTTTTGCAAGGCTGACCGCATTAACAACTGTCAACCTAGAGGGAGGCTTGGGGACATGGGGTGGGCAGAAGCAGGGGCCAGCCCAAGGGAGCCTGAAACAATGCAATTCCTAAGCATGGCCACTAGGTGGCAAGACAACTCTATGCACAAATGTTCTCAGAGGGAAAGGGTGAAATTAAAAAACAAAAAACAAACAAACAAAAAAACAACACCAGGATCAGCCTTAAGTGGAGAATTTCTGGAAAGCTTGAGGCACAACAGTCAGATGCCAATGGCCCTCCTGTCCTCTGAGGCTAGTCTGGGATCCTCGAGCCGCCTGGATACTCACACGAGCTGCAGGTACTTGAAGGTGGACAGCTGTCCCGGAACCAGGGTGAATTGGTTCCCGTCCAGGTAGCTACAGGTGAGAACACAGTAGTTAATGCACCATCACTGCCTCTGGCAGTGCTCGCGCTGTGAGAACCTCCCTCTGCAGCCAGGGACTTCTCACTCATTTCCCTCCTACCTGCAGACCATACAACAGCCCAGAACTGCTAATCAGAGGACAAAATGCATTAATCCCTTAGGCTATTTGGATAGGTGCCACCCAAAAAACTTGGTAAAAGCCACTGAGATATGAAGCCTCCCTTGGCTCCCTTCCTGCTGCCCTGCCTTGCCCCCTCAGCCTTCTCCCTGTCAGACCTTCTACCCAGGTCTGAATCCTGAGTCCCCTCCCCTTTCCTCTCTGCTCTGCAATTTTCCTGGCCAAATGGATCTAATTTGCATGTCAATACCTCTCAGGACCACCTGCCAGGCCCCTCACCAGCTACCAGGCCTCCTCTCTGCCTGACGGCAAGGTGCGTGAGGTCCATCCCATGCAAGCCCCAGACTCAAACATGCCCAAACCTGAGCTCTTTGTTTTCACTGCCAAACTGGCTCCCCCTGACTCCATCAGCATCACATTCCATGTCCTAACCACCCAAGCTCCGGGCCCTGATGGTGATTCTCCAGCTCCCCCTGCAGCCAGTCCTGTGACTACTGGCTTCGCCCACCCACTGATGTCTCATCATCACTCCCATTCTCACATCACCCCCGACTGAAAACCATCACCCATGGCTGGGTTCCTGTGCAGCCTCCTCTGTTCTTCCTTCTGGGACCCACTATACACACTGCCACCCAAGACATTGTCCTTAAAGCCAAGCCCAACAAAATTTCTCCTAAAACTTCCCCAGGCTCCCCATGTCTACAGGATAGAGCTTGGTATTCAAGGTGTGAGCGTGCCCTCCCCTTTCCCCCATCCCGCGCCCCCACCAGCCATCCGTGCTAAGCAGTAATCCAAACACTGGGAACCAAAGTCTCAGCTGGGCTCCCTGCCCAGGACCTCCACCAACTAGAGCCCTCGAGATCGCTCCTTCACACCCCAAAGATCCAGAGAGCGGCTGCATCAGGGCTGTACTCAACCTGACCCATCACCGTACAAGGTGACTTCCCACCCATCTCATTTGATCCTCTCAGTAGCCCTTCGATACACGCAGGTAGCCCCATTTTACAGCTGAGGAAACTGAGGCTTAGAGAAGTCAGGTAACTTTCAGCCTCCTCAGTCAAAGAAGACAGTCTGTCTCGCCTGTCCCATTATTCTGAGGGTTGCTATGAGGCACCAAGGAGAAAACAGGGACTCTAACATTGTGACCAAAAAAATGAGCAGGTGACACGGTAGGCGAGTCATAAGACAAGGACTGCAGTGGTTGATAGGCTTGTGAAGAAATAGCCAACCTCATTGGTAATGAAAGAAATAAAATGAAAACCTCATGCACTCCCCACGGGACAAAGAAAAGCTTGGCTATGGAGAGCAGGAGACCAATCCAAGGGACAGGAAGAGTCGGGGACTGACCAAACTCTTTCATTTGGAGGTGTCTGTCAAAGAAGCCCAGCTCTCCATCCCTCTGTCTGTCATACACATGTAAGTCCACACCTCCACATGAGTTCAGGTACCAAACCCAAATGAACAAAGATTATAGACCATGACACCCAGTGTTAATAGGAGGGCAGGCAGGCCATTTCCACACAAGGCTAATAGGAGTACAAAGGACACAACTCTTCTGGGAGGCCACCAGGCTAAAGGCGGCAGGGTGCTAACAATGCACTGCTCTTTGACCAGCAGTCTCACTGAAGGGACATGCACCTCAGTGTTCTTTATGATAGTAAAAAATTGGGAACAACTAGACTATCCAACAAAAGGATTTGTTACGTAGATCATAGTAGATTCATGTGGTGGAATATTATGTGGCCAATAAAAATAACTTTCGTGAGAGTTTTCATTGCAGAGCAGAATGCTCATGAGATGATGTGAAGTGGAATAAATAATGTTATTTCTTATTTTAAAGGCGGAGCTTAGTTTAGAGGGCTGAAGCACTTGCCATGGGTGAGTCGCGCCATCAGGTGAATCAAAGAGAAGTTCAAAGCCTCCTTGGCACCAGTGTCTCCTTCAAAGCCCTAACTCCAAGCTGCTAGTCAGCTAATATGTTTTTGGTCACCTTCTCCTCCTGACACCAAGCTTTGGCTACTCACAGTTCTGTGACATTCTTGGGGACGCCCTTGGGCAGGGCCTGGAGGTGCTTGTTGCTGCATCGGACCACAGTGTCCAGGCAGGCGCATTCCTGGGGGCACTGTGGGCGGGGCAGGCAGCCCCCCTCCTCCTGGCCTGGGGAGGAAAACACAGGCCTTCTTAGGGTTTCCTGCAGCCAGGGCCCTGCTGCAGGGTGTCTAGAAACAGACACCCCTCTCTGACACTCCCTCATGCACTAGTAAGTCTTCTCTTGGCTACACCCTTCCCCACCAGGGACAAAGCCCCTTGGACCTGTTCTGAGGTTAATGTAGGTCTTGGGTCAATCTCTTCTGCCGCAGATCCAAAGTGGACCCAGGCACAGCAGAGGAGGAGGATGGCAGCCACACCATTTCTTGAGCACCTACTATGTGTTGGACACTGTATCAAACACAGTCTCCTTAACGGTGCAGTAAGGGCGCCACTCTCACCCCTAGAATGCAAGCAGCATGAGGACAGAGACCTGTGTCTCTTCTTTGTTCAACTGAAGGAGCTTAGTATACCTAGAGCGGGCCCTGGCACATAGTACTCCTCAAAATAGGTCAGTTAAGCAAATGGATTTCTGTTTTACTGAGAGCTAGAGAGCTTAAATAACTTGCTCAGGACAGAAGACTGGTCAGAGGCAATGTGGGGTCTGTACCCACTGCATATTCTGGACAGGGTGAACCCATCAGTCTGCAGCACTGAGGAACAGCCAGGAGGCAGGTCTCTGAATTAAACAAACTTACATAAAGAAAATACACTAAAATGTTAATTGTGATTTTTCTCTGAGTGACAGGCTAATAGGTAATGTTTATGTCCTTTTATCTATATTTTCCCACTTTTTAAAACAATAAGCCATAATTGCACTTATAATCACACAAAGACACCACCAAGTGGGCCTCCTTGCTCCTCACCCCCTCCCCATCAACAGCGCCTCCTTCCCCTCAGGGGCATGTCACAGGGGATTGCCCGCCTACTCTGCATGCCCATGGCCTGGCCCAGCTCACCCTCTCCCCTCCCGCCCGGGGTTTGGGGGAGGGGAGGGGCGGGCACGAGTTACCTTCCTCACACCTGAAGTCAGGGAAGGCCACGTCCTGCAGGGGAATCTGCCGCAGGAAGTCTGGGTTCTGGCATCGCGGGTTCCCCGTCACGATCTTCCTCTTCCGCAGCCAGTCGCCCAGCCAGGCCAGCTGGCAGTTGCAGTTGAAAGGGTTGGCCAGAAGGTTCCTGGAAGACGTGGGTGTGTGACCGTGAAGACACTCTGCTAGTCTCGCAGCAAAGCACTCTCTTGCCATCCACGGACTGTCCGCACGACCGCCAACACTCTCCCAGACAACCAACCAGGAGGCACTGTCCCAATGTGGCAGGACCCTCTGTCCCAACGTGGCAGGACCCACGTATCAACAAACCCAACCATCCCTCGAGTTTGTCCTTTAAAGCCCCCACTGAGAAGGCCACGCCCTTGAGATCGCAGGTGGGTGAGGTTCCTGGGTGCAGATGGCTGGCGCCAGAGCCCCAGCCCCGCCTGTCTGACGGCCGGCCGGACTTACAGCGTGGAGAGGGCCTGCAGGGTGTCGAAGGCTCCGGGGGAGATGGTGGCGATCTGGTTGTCGTAAAGCGAGAGGAGGCGGACGTTGCGCAGGCCCGCGAAGCTGTCGTTGTGGATGCAGCTGACGCGGTTGCTCCTCAGCATGCTGGGAGGGGGTGGGGAGGACGAGAAAGCCGTACCCTTCGGCCAAATGCCTGCGCTGTGCTTTGCCGCCACCGGCCAGTTCACAGATTCTTCCCCAGAGGCGCTGAGCCACGGGGAGCAGAAGCACAGCCAGCATCCCTGGCGCCGGGCTCCACGGCATATACCCTCCCTGCCTCTAGATGCCCTCCTCTGCCTCCTGCCCACACGGCCCGCCGGCCACTGCCTTCACTCCCTGGATGCCCAGTGCCTCCCGGCCACACTCCGGGTCAACACCCGAGAGGCTTTCCTACGGTCATGTCCTTCTCCAGCCTAAAGCCCACAGTGGCTTCCAAACTGCCCACAGAATCACGTTTAAACTCTTTTCTATGACTTTTGGGAGCCCCTCCAACCCGGCCCCAGACCAGCACCTTCCCACCTCCCCAGACTCCTTTATCCTCCAGGTGTGCGGCTGGAGCCTGCATCACCACACCTTCCCCCAGCTATGATTTCTTTCTAGTAGGACCTTCTTCTTCATTCATATCTGCAAAACTCTCTGTTCACCTTAAAAACCTGGCTCAATTCCTTTCCCCAACCAAAAACAAAACCAAGCCTGACACAGAATAGGCAATTCAAAAGGGAAAAAGCAAGCTGCAAAACACAGCAAATAATACAATCTCCTTTTTGTAAAACAAACTAAAATCCACAGAGAATTCATACATTCACTTGCCTTACACAAATACCACGATACGTGCTCAGAAGCCTATCCATGGCCCTATCGCTGGGCTTTAAATCCAGGCAGGTGGCTCCCAGAGCTGTCACCACTGGCCACATGTAGCTATTTAGATTTAAATTAATTACGAAGAAATGGAATTCAAAATTGAGTGCCTCTATAGCACTGGCCAAACGTCAAGTGCTCTGTAGCCACATGTGGCTATCACGCTGGACAGCGCAGACATGGGCATTTCTTTCACTGCAGGAAGCCTGGACAACACAGTCTATCAGACATGCTAAAAGTCTACATGGCCATCTAAAGAGCCAGTGCTGCCTGGGCACAGAGTGGCTCGCTGAGCATGTGCGAGCGGTGAGGACCCCAGGTCCTACTGGGTCCTGATATCTGGTTAGCTCTGGCTGAGCTCTGGGTCATGGGATCCCAGAATCCCAAAACTTGTGGGCCACCACTGCTCCCTCATTTTCACCCACTTGAGTCACCTCTGCAATGTCCCCACCATGGGGCCATCCAGCCTTTCCTGCCTGCAGTACTGCCAGCCACTCCTAAACTGAACACATGTGCTATGTTCTTGAGACCTGACCACAGGACAATGAGAGGGGACCTCCAGAAGGACCCGCCTCCCTTTATCCCCTTACCAGGCATCAACCCCAAACCTCAGGAGACAAGAAAGCAAGCCTCACCACAGTTACCGACATCTCATTACTTGGCCCATTGCAGCCAGGGTCCTCGGCTGTCCCCTCCTCTTGCAAGCTGGGGCCGGGAGAGGGGGCCTCCTACCCTCTCTTCCTCTCCTTTTAATGCAGACACCACACTCTGGCTTTTGCCTGCCTGGCTTTTGCCTGCCGCAGTCCAGCTGTTCCCCCTCTCCCCAGCCCGCACACTCACAGGGTCCTCAAGCCGTCCAGGCCCCGGAACATGCTACTCCGGATGGACTCCAGCTGGTTGGCGGTCAGGTGCAGCTCGCTCACAGAGGTCGCGCCCTCGAAGGCCCCGTCTTCGATTTCTGACACCTTGTTGTTGCTCAGGTTGCTGAGAGAGGAAGTGTGGAAGGGTGACGAAGCTCAGGGCCCCACTTCTTGCACCTAATCCCCGTGCACAAGAGCCCTGTCCAGCCCCCCACCCCGTGGGAGCACCCCCACACCCTGTATCTCCCTTCTCCATCCCAGGCCCACATTCTGACCACAACCTTTCCACCATTGGGTAACTCACATTTTCTTCAGATGGGGGAGTTTCTTAAACACCCCGGTGGCCTCCAGGATGGAAATCTCATTGTTGTTTAATCGTCTGTAAGAGGCAATGAAGGGAACTTGCACATCCATAGGAGACAGACATTGAAGTACCTTCCAAACTGAGATAATTTGGGATTCGAACAAAGGGGACTCCCAGAAGAATTTATCTGTCAAGGCGAATTGATCCTATTTTAAAGGAATGCTGGGCCAAGTGCCGAAGTTGGGAGGAGGGGGAGTTATGAATGGGGATATTTTTTAACGTGAAAAATGCCATGAAAATTTACATATGTGAGTGATAGATATGCCAGGTATTCACGCACATGGATATATATGTGCATAAATTAATGGTTTTAGAGAGAGAAAAAAATAGTTAAAGGATAGTTTAGGACACAACTGGAGCTAATGAAATCATTAGCTCAGACGGCAAAAGCATGACTGAGAAAAGCCACCCCTGGTTCAGGCCAGCGACGTGCCCTGGGGGCCAGAGATTGCTTCAAGGGCACGTATGGCTGTGAGTCAGAAGTAGGGGGCCCCGGCGCTGCAGGGCCTCTCTCCTGCAAAGCCAGCAGCTGCCATGCTGGCGTCTCCAGTGGTCCCCAAAATAGAGCCAGGGCAGAGAAAAACCAGGAGCAGGCCCAGGTTGCTTAGCGGGAGCAGGGGGCGGGTGAGGGTGTGAAGGGTCTGGGGGCCTCACAGCTCAGCCGTGGACTGGGGGATGCGCTCAGGGATCTTGGTGAGCTTCAGGCCGGAGCACTCCACCACGCTGGCCTCACAGCGACACTTGTGGGGACAGACCACGTCACTGTTGCATTCACTGTTCAGCTGGTAATCCTCCGTGCCTGCGGTGAGAGGCCAGGGGCCAGGGAATGAGGGCCCCGGGGCAGACTCTGGGCAGCCTTGCCCCCTAGGGTCCCGTAGGCCCCCTCAGCCTGCCACCCCAGTCCCTGCCACCCACTGTCACTGTCCCACGCAGGTTGGCCTTGATTCCCCCACTCTCCTACCTGGAATGAAGTACTGTTCTTTGGCTGGGGAGGAAAGCAGAAATGCCATGATGCTGGGGAGATTGTGTAAGACTTGCAGGAAGAGCCTAGGCCCCAGCCCCATGGCCCAACTTAAGGCACCCCAGGAACGAGGGTGAGGTTCCAAATCAAGGCTCCAGAGCCCATCCGCCCAGCCCCAGTGCAGAAGACCTTCACAGAGCACAGATGTTCCTTGCCCAGGCCAACAGTGGGGGCAGCACTGCACCAATTAAATGTCTCAGGTAGCTCCAGAGTCATCGAATTCTCATGTGCAATAGCACAATATTGGGATGAGGCAGGGAGATGTCAGGCCCTGACCGGGATCCAGGTTCAGAAGCTGCCCCTCGCTGCCCCTGCCAGATGTTGTTTCTGCTGCCCCCAGAGCCAGGAGGAGGCACCTGTCTCACTGAAGAGGGGTCCCAGGCCTCCCAAGTGTCTTCAAAGGCTGAAAGTGGTGGTATGAAAGAGAACTGGCCTGGGGGTAGAGGGCCTGGGTCCTTATCGTGGTCCTCCTTTAAGACCTTCAGCAAGCTCCCCCTCCCCGGGCCTCAGTAACACGAGGGGTGGGACTGAACACCACTCATATCCAAGCCTAGAATTTGGGGCTGACACCCTCTAGCATGGATCCAGCGTGGCCTTGGGCACCCTTGCTGGAGCCATCCAGGAAACAACGCAGCATCCCTGATCAGGCTGCAGACAGACAGGGGCCGGCCAACAGCTACCTGAGCACCGGAACTTCTTGCTCTTGATCTGCCCGATGCGCTTGTTGGCGAGGCGCCGGGGGCTGGCACAGCGGGCCCCACTGGTCTCGATGGGGTTGGTGCGCAGGAAGTCCGCCAGCCACTTGAGGTTACAGTCACAGATGAAAGGGTTCTGGGCCAGATGCCTGTCCAAGGGGGGCAAATCTGGGTCAGAGCAAGGGCTGCAAACTTGAGCTGACCTCCACCTTGACAGAGCCTTGCTGCTGGCTCATTGCCTGAAGGCTGGGGCTAGCTCTGGGGAGAAATACACCACCTGGGGGCACCACCCAGGTGCACCCACTTTCTTCAGAGAAGTCTTGCCACAGCACCACAGTAGGGAAGGGGCTCTGAAGGCGTTGGAGCTTCAGCTGTCTCTGCCACACTCCCCCTTCAAGCCTCCCTCTGTCCTGTCTCCTTCAACTCACCCATTCCTCCTTTGCCTGAGACATTTCACAAACATGAGTGGAGGCAGAAATGACCTGGAGAATGGCCAGAGCACCTCTATCCTTCCACAGGTGAGGTGACTGAACGGGCACTCAGAGGCCTTGGGACCCCTCGGCATCGTGAATCATTGTTCCCTTCCTGTGGCCTCGGGCAGCAGTAGCCTCTGTCTCACAGCCTCCTCTCAGAAAGGGGCTGGGGCCGGGGTGGCAAGGCTGGACCTGCAGCTGGGGCGGAAGTACCTCAAGGTGACTGCTGCAGCCCCTCAGCTTTACATGGAATCTCCATTCCCACCCTAGGCCTTAGGGGTTGCCGCCCTTTGGCCATTTTATAGGCTGCCTCTTAACATCAATTAAACCTCTCAGCTACTTGTTGGGGAACCACTCCAATTCTGCTGGGCTGCCTGTGTTACCAGCAGGATATATGCAGAGAGAGGCAGCTGACAGGTGATGACAACTGAGAGGGCCCGGTTGCTGTGAGCAACCACATGGCTGCCTTTGCCATTAGCCCTGACCGCCCCAGCAGGCTCAAAGTAGTCACATCTGAACCACCCCAGCAGCCAACCGGCTGGCCCACCTGTGTCTGGGCCACCGGGCGTGCCCTGCAGGCATACCCTGCTTTCAAGCCCGAGACAGCCAGGGCAGAATATTCCAACACGGACCTGAGAGCCAATGCTTCTGCATATAAATACAGGGAGAGAGACCAGGGACCAGCTCTGAAGGCTCACCATGCTATGGCCACTTTCCGTTGACTACCATCAGTTTAGACCACCTACTTATTGGCCTCAGGCCCTCCACCTGCTGGGCCTGCAGAGCTCTCTAAGGAGAGGCAGGAATCCTGCCCAGCTCAGCTCAGACCCTGACTGCTCTCTCTCTCTCTGGGCTCTGCCCTGTGACCTCTGTCCAGAGCCTTCCCTGCCCAGCTGTCCCTGCCACCCACTTTGCAAACCCCCCCAGTTTCCTGCCTGAGTCCTGACGCCTTACAGTTCCACCAGGTGAGCCAGGCCCCTCCCACCTTTTCTACATTCAGTTCAGCATTTATTTCCCAGTTTAAACTGTCAATTTGCACCGAGAAAACATGTTTGCTGACTCCCCATGGCAGAGTTTGTAGCTAATTTAAAATTCACTAAGATTCAGGGACGTCTCCTGGATCCTCCCAGCCGCCCATCTGTCTGCGCCTTAGTGCCTAGCCTCTGTCTGAACTAATTGCTTCCCTTTATCACAATCTTGGTAGAAAACTCTGTTTAAAATTAATTCAATTATGTTGTTTAGGCACGTATTAAAATGTTCAAGGGGTGCTGAGTAGAATACATCCCTTTTAAGAACAGGCTATTTATGTCAAACCGACTATAAAACGTGAACCGCCCACAGAGACAAGTGGCCTCTGTAGAAACTAAGTATTTGACACAAATTAGAATGTTTCACAAAATCCTAAATTCTAAACAAAATTCAAATTTTGCAAAGCACAGGGAGCTGGGGAGGGAAAATACACAGGAGGAAGAAAAATAATCTGTTTGGGAAAAGTCAATCATACTACAAGCTCACCCAGAAACGTGCTGCACGTGTGGCCATGCAGCTGTCCCCGTGAACATTTATGACAGTGGAGGTAAGAAAAGAT
>NW_011889019.1:1530277-1534382 GCF_000151845.1 Pteropus vampyrus
CCACTTTCCGTTGACTACCATCAGTTTAGACCACCTACTTATTGGCCTCAGGCCCTCCACCTGCTGGGCCTGCAGAGCTCTCTAAGGAGAGGCAGGAATCCTGCCCAGCTCAGCTCAGACCCTGACTGCTCTCTCTCTCTCTGGGCTCTGCCCTGTGACCTCTGTCCAGAGCCTTCCCTGCCCAGCTGTCCCTGCCACCCACTTCGCAAACCCCCCCAGTTTCCTGCCTGAGTCCTGACGCCTTACAGTTCCACCAGGTGAGCCAGGCCCCTCCCACCTTTTCTACATTCAGTTCAGCATTTATTTCCCAGTTTAAACTGTCAATTTGCACCGAGAAAACATGTTTGCTGACTCCCCATGGCAGAGTTTGTAGCTAATTTAAAATTCACTAAGATTCAGGGACGTCTCCTGGATCCTCCCAGCCGCCCATCTGTCTGCGCCTTAGTGCCTAGCCTCTGTCTGAACTAATTGCTTCCCTTTATCACAATCTTGGTAGAAAACTCTGTTTAAAATTAATTCAATTATGTTGTTTAGGCACGTATTAAAATGTTCAAGGGGTGCTGAGTAGAATACATCCCTTTTAAGAACAGGCTATTTATGTCAAACCGACTATAAAACGTGAACCGCCCACAGAGACAAGTGGCCTCTGTAGAAACTAAGTATTTGACACAAATTAGAATGTTTCACAAAATCCTAAATTCTAAACAAAATTCAAATTTTGCAAAGCACAGGGAGCTGGGGAGGGAAAATACACAGGAGGAAGAAAAATAATCTGTTTGGGAAAAGTCAATCATACTACAAGCTCACCCAGAAACGTGCTGCACGTGTGGCCATGCAGCTGTCCCCGTGAACATTTATGACAGTGGAGGTAAGAAAAGATCGATTCTCGGCATCTCTCTTGGAAGATGCATTAAAAAGCACAACTAAAAATCTTTGGGGGCAGATGCTCAACATCGTTGGTCAAATTAAACGCACACCGAGGTACCACTTTATACCCACTATGATCAAAAAGACAAACAACACATTGGAAAGGATGTAGAGAAATTGGAACCCTCATAATACGTTACTGTTGGGAATATAAAACAGTGCAGCCAATTTGGAAAACAGTGGTAGTTTCTTAAAAAGTTAAACGTAAATTTCCCATGTGACCCAGAAATTCCAAGAGAAATGAAAACGTTTGTCCATACAAAGATTTGTAAGCGAATATTCATAACAGCAGCGTTATTCATAATGGTCCCAAGTAAAGTACAAATGTCCATCAACTAGAATGGATAAACAAAATGTGGTCTATCTATACGATGATAAATTATTTGGCAATAAAGAGACAAAGTTGTGATATATACTGCAATATGGACCTGAAAAGCACCATGCTAAGCAAAAGAAATCAGTCACAAAAAAAAATGATATAGTGTATGATTCCATTTTTATGAAATGTCCAGAAAAGGTAAGTCTGTAGAAACAGAAATTAGATTTCTGGTTGCCCGGGGGCGGGCTGGAAATAGGAATTGATTGTAAGTGGGCACAAGAGATTTTGGAGGACTGATGGAAATGTTCTAAAATTGGTATTGTAGTGAGAACTGAATAATTGCAAATTGTCTAAAAATTATTGAATTGTACACTTAGAATAGGTGTATTTTATGATATGTAAGTTGTACCCCATTAAAGCTGTTTGAACAATTTTTTGGAACCCTCCTTTTACCCTCTTCTACCAAAAAAAATTTTTTTTTTAGGCAAGGCAAACCTTGGTTGACCTCACAGACTGCAAGGACCTTGTCAGTTTACAATCCCTTATTTTTTTATTGTTTACTCCTACAGCACCTGGTCTTCCTAGGTGGTCTCCCATCCAAGTACTAACCAGGCCCGACCCTGCTTAGCTTCCGAGATCAAAAATACTATTTTTAGTCTTTTGAGGCGAGTAAAACAGCAGCAAAATCAGTACTGTGACATAAGGCAGTCAGTCTTGGAGTTATGAACAAATCAAGCAAGATCTGGTGAGTTTAAATCTACTCAGGTTAATGTAAGATTCAGTCTAGGGGTTTTACCATCTGAAGCTGAAATAAGCGTATCTGATTGCAACTTGGATTTGCGTTTCTTTCATTTGTGTTCCAAACTGCACTTGAGTTGTTAATAGGTTAATAATTGTTCATGAAAATTCAGTTTTGTTTTACAGCCTTAAATAATGAGGTCTATTCTTATAATTGTGGATGAAGCTAACTACTTTCTCAGTGATGCTGAAGAGATGCTTGGGACCAAGTCCCTGCTTTACTAGATGTTGTGTGACCTTGGATGAGTCATGTAAGTTCTTTCTGCCTTAGTTTCTTTATAAGTAAAGTTAGGGATGATAGAACCTACCTCCCTAGGTCAATTAAGTTTTAAATAAGACAATACATGTAAAGAACAGTGGCCTGGCATTTAACAAGGGCTCAATAAGCAGAGGTGACTATTGTTATCAGTATTGCTACTATTTATTAGCTACTGTATATTTAATATTTAACATATAGTATATGTATTATATCCCATCTATGGGAAACCTTCCCGTTCTAGCCTTCTGCTCCAGCTCTGCCCTGATAGCAGAGGCCAAGATCTCAGGTACAGTGTCTGGAAAACAGAAGCACTCTAAGAAATCCATTCCAGCCAGGTAAATAGACACAGAGGCCACCCTCGGTGAGCACATCCATGTGATTTATTCCCTCTCTTTCCACCTTGAGAGGAATATGCTCCTCACATGAGACCCCCAGTGCCATCCCCAGTGCCATCCCCACCCCCAGGCTTTCCTGTGCATGAGTCCCCGGCCTTGAAATCTCCTTAGTGCGTTTCTGTCGGATGTTCTGCCGACTGTAAAATACCCCACCTTGCCCATGTCCGCCTGTAACCTCCAATTTCACATACTTGGCAGGATTTCCCGGTGGTGCTCCATCTTCCTCTCTCTAGCTATAAGTAAATTAATTAGCAAGAGCAGGCCGCAGGCGGGTGGGCTTTAATGAGTTTGTCTTTGTGGCTGACACCCCCACTGACGTGCAGGGTACCCAGGGAGCGGGAGCTGTACCTTCTACCCGTCCTGTTTTGCACCTAACCCAGCACTCTATGCGGATATTATCTGACGGGGAGCACTGCCCAGCGGATAAACAGTGTGGCAGGGATGGCAACAACAACAATGGCCACAATATTAATACTGATTAATAATAAATGCCCTTCAAGGACACATCACAGGACCCACAGGTTAGCCTATCGAGTCCAACTACAGGTCCCAGAACTAAAGATGTAGAATAAAGGACACCATGTAATTAATTGCCTAAATTTAACAGAATAGTAGATGACAGGAAATTTCCTTCTACAGAAGCATTCCAGCTAAAAGGTAAGGACTCTTTTTTATAGCATGACCACAATAGCATTATCAAAGGAAGAAGGAATGTTAGAATTCAAATATCACCATTTCCAGACCCATAATGAATGAATGGGTCCAGGCATTGAGATCAATGGCTGTGTTTATTACATAAAAAGAGACAACCAGACATCGTGTGCCTCCGGATGGCAGTACACAATCCTACCTATGAAGTCATCTTGCCAAAAACAGAAAGGAAAATATCGGAACCCGACCAAGCTCCTAGATCGACAGTTCTACGGCAGGACAGAGATAGGACAGGAGAGTGTGTAAAACTACACCGCATTCCCCGAACGCAATCAGGAAAGTCCCAGCTGGGGAAACCAATAACGCAGTGCCTTCAACAAATGAATTGCAAGGAAGAAGGAGATGGAGAGGTCACCTAGAGATTAAAAACATCTTAAGTAATACATCAACCAATACCAGCCAAATTTAAATTCTGACTCCAATGAATTATTTTAAAAATTGTATAAAATGTATGAGACACTTGGAAATTCAAACAGTAATTAGATACTTGATGATATTAAGGAATTCACTGTTAAATTTTTAGATATAATAATAGTGTTATGGTTCTGTCTTTAAAGAATCTTTGCCTTTTATAAATATGTATGAGGTCTGCGTAGATGATAAATGATGTCTGGGATTTACCTCAAAATAGTCTGGGAGGCATGGGAGAGGAGGAAGTGTAGATGGAATAAGACCGGCCATGAGTTAAAGCTGGGT
>NW_011889019.1:1534432-1536551 GCF_000151845.1 Pteropus vampyrus
AGCATTATCAAAGGAAGAAGGAATGTTAGAATTCAAATATCACCATTTCCAGACCCATAATGAATGAATGGGTCCAGGCATTGAGATCAATGGCTGTGTTTATTACATAAAAAGAGACAACCAGACATCGTGTGCCTCCGGATGGCAGTACACAATCCTACCTATGAAGTCATCTTGCCAAAAACAGAAAGGAAAATATCGGAACCCAACCAAGCTCCTAGATCGACAGTTCTACGGCAGGACAGAGATAGGACAGGAGAGTGTGTAAAACTACACCGCATTCCCCGAACGCAATCAGGAAAGTCCCAGCTGGGGAAACCAATAACCAGTGCCTTCAACAAATGAATTGCAAGGAAGAAGGAGATGGAGAGGTCACCTAGAGATTAAAAACAACTTAAGTAATACATCAACCAATACCAGCCAATTGTATTGCCATAGGCCTAATTTAAATTCTGACTCAAATGAATTATTTTAAAAATTGTATAAAATGTATGAGACACTTGGAAATTCAAATAGTAATTAGATACTTGATGATATTAAGGAATTCACTGTTAAATTTTTAGATATAATAATAGTGTTATGGTTCTGCCTTTAAAGAATCTTTGCCTTTTATAAATATGTATGAGGTCTGCGTAGATGATAAATGATGTCTGGGATTTACCTCAAAATAGTCTGGGAGGCATGAGAGAGGAGGAAGTGTAGATGGAATAAGACCGGCCATGAGTTAAAGCTGGGTGATGAGAACCGGGAGGGTCACTATGCTACCTTTAATATGCTTGTAATATTCTATAATAAAAGATTGAAACAAATTCCTAGAGCTGTTGCTCTCTAATTTTTAATTTGTAACCATCATTGCTATTACTAGATTTCATCTGACTTAAGACATTATCAATTGCAAGACACATTATTATTTTATGCATTATCAAGAAAAAATAAAATGATGCCAAGTAAATATGCCATCCTTTATAATATGCATCCCAATTTCAGAGCTGTTAACATGGAAACAACATGTGACAAAAAAAATAATAATAATAATAATAATAATAATAATTAGCTGGTATTGGTTGATGTATCACTTAAGTTGTTTTTAACCTATCTAATAATAATAATAACTGTAGCCAGCATTTAAGAAGCATTTACGATGAGCTAAGCTCTGTACAAATATCCCCCTTAATCTCATGACAACCTTATGGAGAAGATGATATCCTCATTTTATGAATGAGCAAACTGAGGTCTAGAGAAGCAAATTAACTTGCCCAGGGTCACACAGCCAATAAGAAGCATAGCTGGGATTCAAACTCATGTTCATCTAACCCAGAGACCGTGTTCTTTCTTCCATAAGAGCAAAAGGCACAGGGCAAGACAGTCACTTGTACCTGGAGGCTGTTACCTCCCCTAGGTCCACCTGCTGGGACAGAGAGGAGGGGGCAGAGGGCACTCACAGGGTCTGGATGGCCCGCAGGGAGGTGAAAGTGCCCTTGGCGAGACTCTGGATCTTGTTGTCATACAGGGAGAGAAGCGAAAGGTTCTGCAGGTCCTGGAAGGCGTCGGGCCGGATGCAGTTGATCTTGTTGGCGTTCAAGAGCCTGTGGGCAGAGCCAGGGCCAGGTGGTAAGGGGAGAGGCACAGCATCGGACCCATCCACACGTCCTGGCACCTTCCTAGGGCATCCGGCACTTTGGGTGTCCACTCCACACAGAGAAGCTGAGACCTCCGACTGCCTTCTCTGTGCACCGGGACCATTTTAGCCACTCACTCCTCTCTTTCAAAGAACTGCTAGAGGTGCCCCACGGGATTCTCAGAAAGCAGAGAGCACAGTAGCAAAGCCACCTCCCAAAGACATTTGGGGATGCTCCTCCTCTTTCCCAGAGTTCTGCTGGTTTCCCCAGGCAGCTGAGATGGAGTGTATGGTTCTATGCCTCTTGGATCTGAAGCAAGAAGAGAACCCTTGCTTGAACTCTCTCGGTTCAAGGAGGCTCAGCTGGGCCTGGGTGTCCCCCTGCAGGACACAGCTCTTTTCCCAGCCATGCTGAGCTCCTCAGGAACACGGGCCTCATGCATCGCATCAGCCTCTCAGCTCAGGCACTTTGCTGTCAGCTCTGAGTTGCCTCTGCAGAGC
>NW_011889019.1:1537671-1542093 GCF_000151845.1 Pteropus vampyrus
TGGAGGAGGGCGTGCAGGAGCAAAGTCCCCGCAGTGGGATCTGAGCTGGCGATGGGGAGAGCCCCAGTGTGACTGGAGTGTAGGAAACAAATGGGGCAGAGCTTGGACTTCGCCCATCAGCACCAGGAAGCCTCTGGAATATGACCAGCATTCGGGAAGATCCATCAATCTGCTGTGTGGAGAATGGAGGGGAGAGAGCAGGAGTTGATGCAGAAAGACAAGGTCAGGGCCGGACAAGGTGGATGGACACCGTCAATGAGATCTATTTGCATGACCTCAGAACAAAAACTCCCATAGGGTAGGGAGGTGGCTGTGACCAGGAACCCAGGAGCAAAAGAAGCCCACTTAGATAGGTTATCGTCATATCTGACGTAGAAGATTCATTCGCTTCTCAGAGGAAGAGCCATGCATTTTGGCAGTCTGCCTCTGGGATCAGATCTCCTCCGTTGGTGACAGTGATCCATCACCAGGCCGTCACGTACAACTGTGTAGTTTGTACCGCGCAGCCTAAGTGGTGCTGTTCACAAGAATCCACCACCTCGACGCTACTCCAGGAGAAGAAGCATGACCTGGCTACCCCCTGCTCTTGCCAAGAAGTTCCATTTCATTCCACTTCCTAGGCCCCTAATTTATGTGAGGCACGTGTCCAGTGCTGTCTCACATAAGAGACAGGTGAAAACACTATTCCTAAGGGTAACCAAAGGCCCCTACCAACGGGGAGCTCGCCTGACTAGAGGGCACCCTGAATGCACTCTTTGTGTAGACAAAGTACCAGGAGGCCTCAGAGAGTGAGGGGCTTGGTGAACACAGGGGTGCAAGCAAGGGTTCTTAGAAAAAGAAAGATGAAGTAACATTTCCAAGATGAAGTTTTGATGCTGCATGTTTTGTAGTTGGACAGACCCCGCCCCACCCCCCACCCCAGTGAACCCTTGAGGAAAGGGAAATACTGAGAAGAGGTGGAAGAAAATGCTGTCTTTGCATCACCCACCACAACTTGGGATCAGAGCACTTTGGGAATGAAAGATAACAAGTGTGGCAGACGTCACAATTGGAACTGATGGTTGCCGCCCTTGTGGGTGACTTGGAGGAGGCTCAGGTGCATGGAGAGCTGGACCTTCGCGGGGAGGCAGGCCAGCATGAAAGCTGGGCAGAGTCAGATGACTGCTGCAAAGAATGCTGGGAAAATTCCCACCTTGGCAGAGAGAGCATCACGGTTGCCAGGGGCAACTGTTCTGCTTAGATTTCATGCACTCAGTCCTTCATTCCCTTCTCCCCCTCCCAGGACCAGAAGGTCCTCCAGTGAGGAAGCGGGTGCTAGGCACAGAAACTCTAGAATTTGTGGCCAAAAGGAGACTGGTTGAGGCCAGATGGGCAGGGTCTGTGCTCTCTCTCTATCATCCACAGGAGGGGCCTTGGGCCCTGCTGGCCAACTTGGGGGACACTCTGGACTCCCGAGGAAGCTTGGTGCAGCTACTCACAGTGAATTTAGGGAGCGGAGGCCTTGGAAGGCATCAGGTGCAATCTCCGCGATCTGGTTGTTGCTCAGGTCTCTGCAAGGTGAATAGGAGAGAGGGTGACTGAATCCCTCAGAGGCCGCCAAGCCCTGCCTGGTCCCCTCCCAGATGACATGAGAGAGCACTAGAAAAATGAGGGCCTTGCTTGCCCACCCGTTCAAAAAACCCATGGCCACTCTCTCCCTGTGCAGCCTGAGGGTCGTGCACGGGCAGAACACTCCAGCCTTGGTCCTTGACAAAGCTTTTCCCCACCTCCCAGCTGTCCCCTACACCCCCTCACGTCCGCAATGGCTCCTATTGGTGCCCAAGCTGAAATGAGAGGATGACAATCAGCTCTGGTCATATGCCAGACTCAGGCTCAGCATTGAGGCCTCAGCACAACCCTGCGAGGAGGTCATACCACTGCCATCTCCACGTCATAGATGAGCCACCTGTGGAGCAGGAAGGCCAGGTAGCGGCTAGCCCAGGGCCTCTCAGCCCTCAGAGGCAGTCAGGACCTGCCCAGGGCTGTGGCATGCCTGGTCCAGGCTCTTCTCCTGCCCCAGGCTGACTCTCGGGAAGCAGCAGGAGGCACTCACATCCTCCGAAGCTTTCTGTAGGGAGAGAAGGCTCCTGGGGGGATGGACTTGATCCCATTGAGCTCCAGGCGGCTGCAGAGAGAGAACACAGAGGAGTCTCCCGATCAGGTCACCCCAGGCCCTGCTGGGCTCACCCACCCAAACCAGACCCTTTGCCTCTCTTGCCCTGTTCCCATGCATTGTCTGGAGTAGATGGGTCAGCACAGGCAGAGAAAAGGGGCTTCTGTAATGTGAGATCCATGATCCCAGGCTGCCATGGCTGAAAGGGGCCTACGAATGATGCTAATACTAAGAAACCAATTCTGGCAGAATCACCCAGCTGAGCTCGACAGGTGGACCTTGGAGGAACACCCTTTCCCAGCCTTCCAGAGTTGCCCAGCCAAGGAAAACTGCGTCTCCCCCATTTCCACAGAAGAGCCTTGGTGCAAGCCCTCAGGTGGACCACCAGAGCCTGGCCCAGCCCCAGGGCCTGCATCCCCACACTTGCTCTGCCCTGTACTCACATCTCTGTCATGGCCTCGGGCAGGTTGGCAGGGATGGCGGTGAGGCCTTTGCCGCGACAGTCCACAATGCCATTACTGCAGGTGCACATGGCTGGGCAGGAGCCGGAGGAAAGGGTGCACGAGGGCACACGCCCCGCCTCCCCCTGGCCTGCGGAAACAGTGGGCTGTGACCTCAGGTGTCCCATGCCCGCATCTCCCTCCCGAGATACAGGCTGATGTGAGAGAATGGGGCACATGGTGTTTCTCTGGCTCAGGTTGAACCAGGATCACCAAGGGCTCTGATGAAACTCTGTGGGTGCCTGGCACGTAGCAGGTACTTGTTAGATATTTGCTGAACTTGAATCTGAACATAACTGTACTGCATGAAACTGTGATTCATATGCTTGGAAATTTTAGCCTACATTCTGAAGCTCCATGTTCCCGTCCATGTCACTCAGCACTTTCGAGCCGGAATCTCCTTGTCTGTCACCCAAGGATGTAAGCTCTGTGCCACATGCTGTGTTAAATGTCATAATTCAGTATCTCCTTTAATTCTGCTACTCAATCTAGGAGAAGTATGATACTACTGTGGTCATTTTACAAGAGAGAGAAACAGAGTCCTCGATGTTAATTAATTTGTGGAAAACCACACAACCAGTAGGTGCTAAAAGCAGGATGAAGTCCACTGTCTTATAAATTATTTTAATTGCAGTATAACTTTATACATAAAGTGTCTTAAGTGTATAGCTGGATGGTTTCTACTTCTGGATACACCCACAGAACTGTCCTCCAGACATGGAACATTTCTATTACCCAGGAAGCCTTCCTCATGCCCCTTCCCCAAGGGGCACCAAAGATTTGTTCTGCTTGCTTGTGGACTTCACATGAATGAAATCAGACAGCAGGTTCCCTTGTGTATGGTTTCTTTTGCTCAATATAAAATCTTTGAGAGTCGCCCATGTTGTGTGTGTATCAGTAGTTTGCTCTTTTTTTATCGCTAGCTAGTATTCTCCGGAATGGATATGTCATCAGTAGTTAATCCACTCGCTTGTTGGTGGACATCTGGCTTGTCTTCAGCTCTGGGCTGTTTCAAAGAAAGGTGCCTTGGATATTCTTGGACGCGAGTTTTGCCGAGCATACGCACGTACCTAGCAATGGAGTTGTAGGGTGGAGTTGTAGGGTCATAGTCATGAGTAGACATATGTTGGGCTCTAGTAGATTCTGCTAATCAGTTCTGAGACAATTTACACTTTCACCAGCATTCAACCTCTGATCTTTTCCTTGGCTCCCCTAAAAGGTGGGCACCAAGATCAAAGGAAACAAAGCTATGAGGACTTCTGACAAATTGTGAGAGTGCCCTTCTCAGGGAAGGAGTCTCTGGAGCGAACAGAGAAGGCTCCCTGGGCTCTGTGAGGTGAGGAGGCATCAGCAAGCACCAAGGCAGGAAGAGCGTGCCAACAGGGGAGCAGCCCGTGCGAAGGCCGAGGCGGGAGGCACCTGCTCCAGGAAGGGGCAGAGGGGGGCCCACTGGGACACAGGGAGTGAGGGGGCTGCTGGGGGAGGCCACTGGGTAGGGGGAGGCTGAGATAACCCTGCCCCAGCCTTGCAGAGCTTAAGGGCAGTTTGGATTCTCCCAGGAAGACCAGAAGGCCAGTGAGTATGAGGACAAAGGTGATGGGTGAGAACAGGAGATATGGATGGGTAGGAGGGGTAGACAGGTGGGTAAAGGAGGAGGTGATGAATAAGGACGGGAGGCGACAGGTAAGGAAGGAGGTGGCGGGTAAAGAAAGGATGTGATGAGTAGGGACAGGAGGTGATGGATGGGAACAGGAAATAATGAGTGAAGAC
>NW_011889019.1:1543343-1551293 GCF_000151845.1 Pteropus vampyrus
GGCGACAGGTAAGGAAGGAGGTGGCGGGTAAAGAAAGGATGTGATGAGTAGGGACAGGAGGTGATGGATGGGAACAGGAAATAATGAGTGAAGACGGGAGATAGAGGGTGGTCCAGGAGGTGATGGATAAGGCAGGAGGTGATGCGTAGAGAAAGGAGGAAATAGGAGAGAACATGCGGTCATGGGTGGGCCCGACGTTAACGCGTGGTGGCAGGAGGTGATGGAAGGAAACGAGATGGGGAGGGAGGCGACAGGAGGCAAGTGATAGCCAGTCAAGATGGGCAGTCGAGAGCCCCGGCTGGACCTACACCCACCTGAGCAGCTGAACTCGCTTTTCTGGACCTCAGCCACGTTGAGGCCGCGCAGGCTGGCGGGGCCCGAGCACTGGGTGAAGAGCCCGATGGTTGGCCGCTGCCTCAGCCACTGTGACAGCCAGGCCAGGTGGCAGTCACAGAACAGGTGATTGGAGTGTAGGCGGCTGCAGGGGAACAGGAAGGCTCATAACCCACCTGGGCTCCCAGCCCCTAGCCAAAGAGTGGGAACCCCTTTACCCAGAACGGGCTGAGCCCTTGTGCTACCCTAGGCCCAAGCATAGTCTACGCACAGTCAGCCCCCAGCAGCTCCGGCCTGGGGATCATCCAGCAGCGGGGAACTTCCCAGCGGCTGCTCTTTCCCCCCCAGCATGCTCGGGGCACCCCTTCGGCTGGATGTTGCCCAGCGATTCACCTCCCTGAGCTCACACAGACCCACTGCCCCGAATCACATAAGTCGTTGTCAGACACAAAAAGAGATCATTTGTTTTTTTAAGGAAAATCAAATATAAATGACGTTCGACATCCTTCCATTTTAGGTCACCTCCCCTGACTCCAACTGCAATCAGCCAACCCCGGCTGGTCACTGGGGGTGCAGAGGAAGAGAAGCCCCCGCTCCCCACCCCACGCCCCACCTGCGGGAGCCTTGGCCTCCTTTCCCCACTGCCCCAGCACCGGCCACACTTGGTGCTATGCTCCCGACATCAGGCTGACTCACAAGGTCCGTAGCTTGGGCATGTGGTTGAAGCTGGACACGGGGATGGTGGTGATATTGTTGTTGTTTAGGGTCCTGACAAGAAAACCAGAATCCGTTAGCATCTGCCCAACAGAAGCTCACGTGGGAGGGGGAGCAAGGCTGCTCTCTGACAAACGAGCAGACTCTCATGCTGTCTTCCATGATCCACCCTCGAGCTGGACCTGGGGAGCTACGCTGAAGAGCACAAGACCCAGAGCCACCCTCAGGGAAAGCCCTGAGCTGGGACAGTAGGCATAAGGCAGATGCACCAAACTCTGAGCCTGGTAGAACAGGGGAGAAGGAGCAAGGAGACCGAGAGTGTGCATGCAGCTTGGGCTGGCTTGGAAGAAAGGGGAGCATTTAGACAGAAAGAGAAGAGCGAGTCAGTCCTTCCCCATGTGTCAGAAACCCTTGGAAGATGTAGCCGCTCGCCCCGGGTGTCATCATAAGCACGGTAAGCCTGGGTCACGCTCTTGCGGGCGTGACTCCACGAGTGTGTGTCCTCCCATCCTCGGTAGCAAATCTAGACTAGCAGAGAGCAGGGCCTCTGCCCTGGGCCCGGAACCTGCCTCCTAGGTCTCCTGCCTCCTGTGCTGCTCCCAGGCCCCAGCTCCAGCGGCCTGGGCCCCAGCACCTGTGTTAGCTGGACTCTCCTGGCCTCTGCTTCCCTTCCCACATTTCACTTACAGCACCTCCAGCCCTCGCAGAGCCCGGAAGGCCCCTTCCTCGATGCAGCTGATCTGGTTCTTGTCCAGCTGTCTGTGAAGCAAAGGAAGGTTCTAGAGAGGAGGCACATTGCCGAGAACAGAGGTGTCCAAACGTTTTTGTCAAGCACTCCACTCATTAAAAAAAAAAGAGGCCTAACCCTAATCATTTGTTCCATACAAACGGGTCAATCCAAATGGTAAATAATAAGAACTTAAATTATTTCTTATTTTTAGTTAAAGCAATAAATATAAATAAAAGTTCTATTCCTCTACCTAACCTTGTATATCTCCTGGGGAGCAGGCACCTCTCCTCGCATTTTGGTGGCCACCTAGAGGGCATTGGCAGCTTTGAAATGAGTCTATCGCCGAAGCGGTGGCAGCTAGAACTGGCAGACAGATGCCAGCCTGAGGGCCAAGTGAGACCGCCCAGCGGCGGCTACTTGGAGTGCTGCTCTAAGAATACACTGAGGCTGTGATGTGGGAAACTTGGGAAGAACGCAGTGATCAATTACCAATGTCTATTACAGGTGTAGGGGGCTGGGGAGTGACAGGTGTCCCTGGCATGTGCCATCCCTGCTGTAGTCAGACCTTGAGGAGGTGGTAAAAGCCTGGACCAGAATACGTTTGAATAATAGGAATAAACTACTACAATTAAATAGCGTTTGACAAAACGTATTTATTTCCATATCTCATTTAAACCTCAGAACAAGCCTATGCGGGAAATGTGATATCCCCATTTTACAGAACAATATATTAAGGCTCAGGGAAGTTAACGAACTTGCTGCAGCTTATATAATAGGTGCCTGAAAGAGAAGATTCAAATCTAGCTCTCTTAATCCACTGGAGGGCAAGGTCACAGAGACTCTCCATTCACATGGACCAAGAACCTCCCCTAAGCACCCCACAGTTCATGAAACTCCCTTCAACCCCAAAGACTCCCTGTTTCCTCTGACCTCAGATTGTTCCAGAAGACCATGCTGGCACCAGACACCTCAGAGCCCAGACCAGCTCTTTGGCTGCCTAGACTACAGGGCTTGGGGAGACCCTTGCAGCCCCCAGCCCCTCTCCATCCCAGGCCTGTACTCACAAATTTTTGAGGTCTGTAGCTCCACGAAAAGCCTTTCTGGGGATGGCTTGGATGGTGTTCTCACTCAGGTCCCTGTGAGAACAAGCCAGAAGGAGAAGCACACTGCTCAGAAGAGATTTCTCCAGAGGGTCCTGATGAGCCAGGGAGGTAGGGCAGGCCCGACAGAGCCCAGGCCCATCACTGCTGCATCCCAGCACCTGGGACAGTGCCTGGCCCATTAAAGGCCCTTGGTAAGCATTTGTTGAATGAATGAATGAATGAATGAGCTGCAGTTCAGTGCCCAGCCACTTCCCAATCTCTGGAGGGAGAAGTCTGGGGAAGAAGTAACCAGTTCTGCCAGACCTTAACCCTGCCTGCCAGACCCACAGAGGTCAGCTCTGCCAGATACCCCCACCCCCACCCCCACCCCAGGTGCATTGTCCAGGGCTGCAAAGGAGCAAGCAAAAGAGGAAGAGGCTTCCTAACAGGCTCCTAGGCACCCTGTGGCTTGTGGTGAGTGCACTACAGCTCACTCTCTGGAAGAAAGCGCCATTGGCTCCCAGGTAACCAGCCAGTAGGTGGCTGACCCAGGTCCTGAACGCCAAGCTGGGTCTGACTCCAGATCCCTTGCTCTCAGGACTGCAGGCAGCAGAGCTGCCACTGAGAACCTGGCCCACACAGGGGACTGGGCCGGGGGGTGCAGTGCCACATCCCTGCCCTGTGGCTTGCAGGGCAGGGACCACCCAGGACTTCATCGCCTCTCCATTAGTAGTGTCCTTATGTGAGAGAGGAAGCACTGCCCCAGGCCAGCTCTGCACCCTTCCCCCAGCTCCTCTGGCAAGTCTGGGCTTCTGGCACCTGTTTATCTAGGTAGCTTTTCCTTCCCACAGTGGTAGTACCACCTGCTGCCATGTTCTAAGCATGTCCCCCCGGCTGCACTGCCTAGTAATTCACGTGCGTGAACACGCCTGACCCTCACACTGACCGTGGGGTAAATGCTATTTCACAAGGAGGACAGGGAGGCTCAGAGAAGTTCAGCAGCTTCTTCAAGGGAACACAGCTGGCAGGTGCTGGCTCTAGGATTCAAACCCAGGAAGTAAGGTCCAAGAGCCTCCCCTTGTTCAGCAGTCCTGGGAGAGGGAACTGGAGTAGGGACTGTTACTTCGCCCTTTTTGCAGAGGAGGGAACTGAGCTCCAAGAATTTAAGTATCTCACCCAAGACTGGACCAGGGTGGGGACCCAGGTGGTCTGCTGGAGGGCCCTGCATCAGACACCTCAAACAGCCTGGGGCTGACTGTCCTGATGTGGGACACAACATCGGGTTGTCCCACAGACCCCCAGCCCCTTCTCCTGGGCCAGGCCCTTAAGGCTTGACCATCTCCTTCCCGTCAGCCATTCACTGTGAGCCCCAAGGACATGGCCCACAGAGCCCCGTATGTACAGGCCATCACTAAACACCAAGGACTCCCTTCCCTCTGTCTAAGTTTTCTTGCTGAGACAACAAATCAGAAGCACTGCAGCAGAGTGCACAGGGCCCTGAGCTCAGAAAGGCTGGTTCGAGTCCCAGCTCCCCGACCTCCTGGCTGTGCATCTGTAGGTCAACCCAATTTCTCTGTTATGCAAGTAATTGCTACCATGGCCATATAGCCCATACTGGGCTATATGTTCCCTTGGTCTGTGGACTTGGTCTGTGGACTGGTTCTCTCCTTCTTCTTAAATGGGATGCTGACACTGGGCAGGGTCACCTGACAGGTAATTACTGGATTGGGAGCAACGGCTATGCAGGCCACACAGGTAAATAAGAGATGGCCCACACTCAGGGGCTCACAGTCACATGACTTCCTCAGTAACTAGGAGCCAAGGCGAACGTGGGAGCCCCACATGGAGCCAAACCTTGATGGAGCACCTACATCCGCTGGTGACAGCAAGGCTCACACATGCAGAAGTAACCACAGACGCATAGAACACCCTAGAGCACTCAGAAGGACACACAGGAAATGAGTGAACGAAATCTCCATTCTTTGTCCAGCAAGTCTGTGCTGAGAGCTGACTACCTGCTGAGGATACCACAAGGACACTCCAGCTTACAATAATCACTGGAAAAGCAATAGTTCCAAAGAGATGCGAGAACTCTGTGAGTGACCAAGTCTACCTGAGGGGGAGGAAATGAACTCTGAAATGGATCCTGAAAAGTAAGTCAGAGCTTACCAGACAGAAAAGGGAAATGAGGGAAGCACATTGTAAGCAGAGGGAACAGCATGTACAAAAGCCCAGAGGTAGGAAGAAGCAAGGCAGGCAGGCTGGGGGAAGGGATCTCACGCAGTTTGCTGTGGCTGGGGTGTATCCATGGGAGCTTGAGGTGGTTTTAAAGTATGTCCACAAATTCTTTGACATTCTTCCTTTCAAAATATGGAGCTTACTTATCCCCTTGATTGTGGGTGGGATTTAGAACAGAGTAGGACAGAAGTGACAGTGGATAACTTCTGAAACTAGATCATAAAAGACACTGCAGCCTCCTCCTTACTCTCTCTCAGATCACTCTCTCTGGTAGAAACCAGTGCCATGTCATAAGGACACTCAAGCAGCTCTCTGGAGAGGCCCACACGGGGAGGACCTGAGGCCTCCTGCCAACAGCCAGCAATGTGAGCCAGTCATCATGGAAATAGATTCTCCAGTCCCAATCGAGCTTTCAGATGACGCAGCCTTGCTATGGCTTCAATGTCTGTGTCTCTCCCAAATTCAAATGTTGAAATCCTAATGCCCAGTGTGATAATATTAGGAGGTGGGGCCTTCGGTAGGTGCTTAGGTCATGAAAGTGGAGCCCTCGTGACTGGAATTGGGGTGCTTATGAAAGAGTTCTGAGAGAGCACCACTGCCCCTCCGGCCATGTGAGGACACAGCTATGAGCCAGGAGGCAGGCCATCACTAAACACCGAGTCTGCTGGCACCTGGATCCTGGACTTCCCAGCCTCCAGAACTGTGAGAAGTAAGTATTCGTTGTTTATGAGCTACCCAACTTAGGTTGTTTTTGTTATAGCAGCCCAAACAGACTGACAATGCCCCGGCCGACATCTTGACTGCAGTCTCATGAAAGACCCAGGACAGAACCACCCAGCCACCTACCGAAACTGGAAGATAATAAATGTTTATTGTTCTTTTAGGCCACTACGTTTCAAAGTAATGGGCTAAAACAGGGGTGCTTTGCAAGAATGGTCCAAGAGAGGAGAGTTTTGGAAGCTGTGCTAGAGAGCATGGTCCTGGCTCTTAGGGCGTGAAGACCCCCTGAGAGCCTTCGAGGAAGGCGGGGCCATGCTTAGACTTGACATGAATGAGCTGAAATATGCTTGGGACTTGGCTCCAACATGGTCCTCTTTAGGCCTCAGTTTCCTCATTTGTCAAATGCGTGGGCCAGACCAGGTGATCTCTTAGTCTCCCTCCCATTGTGTGCCCACCACATGCCAACAACTCCAAGACATAGCAAGTGAGGCGCTTGGCTCTCAGGGCATTTGAGACCCCAAGGAGGAACAGGGGAAAGTAGGTCATCAGAGACGAGTGGGATGAGAGAGGACAGACACAGCTACCCCCTGCTCCTACCCACAGGGACTCAGGGAGATCTGAGCACGTGTGGTGAGGGTAAGACGAGTACAGGGGTCAGTGGCCTGGAGGCTTCTACAGAGTCAGGAAGCTGAAGGCCGCACAGGGGTTGGGAACCCCCAGCAGACCCTCCTCATGGCCCCAGCCAGCAGGCCGCCTGGGAGGAATCTCTGGGCTGGAATTCACATCCATTATTCTGTTTAATCCTCACCACAATCTTGCAAGCAAGGTTTTCTATTAGTATTGATTAGTTTATTGATTTAGGCCAACCTTGTTCCAGAAAGGCTTTGAGGTGTCTTACAGGGATTTATAAAACAGCAGGAGAGCAAGAGTGAAAAGTGGGACAAAGAAAAGAAAAATCAATGGCGGATACCAAGAATGAAGCAGCAGGTGACTCACACATCTGTCAGGTTTGGGCCGAGCATGGGCTCTAGGCTTCCTGAAAGCCAGCATGAAAAGGGGAAAATGGTCAGTTAATAGCATCCCCGATATTTGTATACACTTAAAAAGACTAGTTTTTCTGGAGTATAGCTGTTTGGGGCACTAAGATGAAACAAGACTATCCCCAGGGGTCTTTATAAAAAATAACAGCATGGCCTAATCAATAACACTAGATCCTTAGAATAAATGGGTTTCAAGTGTCTGCTTCTTATAATAGCATCGCAACAAAGTACAATTCAGGAAAAGCAATTCACAACAGGAGCTAAGTGGGAAGGGAGGGGCAGGAACAATCCGTGCAAAGGCAGGAGGCATGGTAGAGCCCGACATGATCTAGGAGTAGCCGGGTTTGCCTGGAGCAGTAGGTACTGGGGAGAGGATGCTGGCAAGAAAAATCCTTGCAGGCCAGAGAAGGTGATAGCTGAGACCAGAGAGGGTTTTTAAACATAGCGCTGGGGCACCAAAGCTTACAGAAGGAAAACGCTGTCCCCAGGCAGACAGGCAATAGGACATCATGAGCCAGTCCAAGAGGTGAGGATCCAGGGATGAGGCAGAGCTGAGCTGATCTTGGGACCTCAGACACGGTGCCAAGCCAGCCCAGAGCAGTAAGCAGCTCACATTGTTTAAATGAGTAAAGGAAACTGGATTCGAGACTCTAGAATAGGCCAGCCTCTGGAACAGAGGAAAATGAGTGAGTCTTGGAAGTCTGAGGGAAATTCAGCATGCTGGCAGCAGAGGGGATGGTGGAAAGAGCCTGAACTTTGCAAAGAGAAGGATCTAGGTTCAACCTAGATTTCTGCTTCTACCATTTACCAGCCACAAACCGTGGGAAATTATGCACCTGAGAGCTTCAGTTTCCCTATTTGTAAAATGGGGATAAAAATATCTACCACACAGGGCTTTGGAGAAGATCGAGTTCATGTATTTAAGTTTCTGTTCTAGTTCCTCCATTTGGCAATATTTGAGAAATGCGGACTTTCGTCCCGCCCTAAAAACGTCCACTCAACGCTTTCCTAAGGTTCTGACTGTTGTTTCCAGCTTTGCCTCTAGAGGGCGCCAGAAGCCTTCCCTGGATTTGGACGCCTTCTCAGCCAGCCA
>NW_011889019.1:1553748-1570010 GCF_000151845.1 Pteropus vampyrus
CAGACCATCTCACCTGGGACTTCCTTGTCATGAGATTGTCAGATTAAGGACCTGGGCCCTGGAGCAGACAAAGCTGGCCGTGTACCGCCAGGGGGGCCTCATGTCTCAGTGTCCTCCCCCGTGCATGGGCATAATCATGCGGTCGGGGGCCTTAACTGAGGCTCTGTGTAGCACTCTCAGCACGGCTAGTGAGTTGGCTACCATTGCTCGTTGCTTGAGCCTTATAGTTGTCTTTATGGGGCTATGAGCTGGGGCGGGGGGTGGCGGTGGGCACGGGTTTGGTGGGCAGTCAGGGCTGAAGAAGCCAGAACTGGGATCAGGAGGCTGCACCTTGAGGCTGGCTCTGCCACCAGCCCGCTCCATGCTGTTGGACATGACCTAAAGTTGGTTCCTGACACCTCAGTGAGGTCAGGAGGATTAAATTACACCCAGTGTGCGTCACACTCGGGCACCCACCATGGGGCAGCCTGACACCGCTGCTGCTAGTGAGCGCCGCCCGGGGTCGCACAGTAGGTGAGTCAGCACCCACATCTCTGGCACCTGGATCAGCAGCTGTGGAGTCACCTGGGGGTTGGTCAGAAATGCAGACTTTCTGGCCCCTCTACTGAATCAGAATCTTCGTTTTAGCAAGATCTTCAGTGATTCACACACATATTAGGGTTTGAGAAGTGCTGCGTAAGAAGGAAGTTTACAAATGTTTTCATGTCCCCAGCGAGGGCTAAGTCAAACTGGATTGCAGCCCCTGTCCCTGGCCAGCATTTCAAAGTAAGGAGCAGAGGCCCCAACTACTGTTCTTTGGGGGAGTGGGGTAAGGAGAGATTTGGACACAAACCCCCCCCCCCCCCAGTGGGTAGAGAGAGGGCAGAGCAGCTTCTGACATGTCACCGGCCATGGCCCACCGTCACAGAGAACGGAGGCGGCCTTCACAGGAGAGGGGAGCAATGTGGCCACTACCTCGGCCCCAGCAACTTCCCTGCATTCTTGCTGGGGTTGGGGGCAGGGGGACACTGCCTAAGCCAGTGTTGGTGAGAACCAGGCTGAGGTAACCTTTGAGGAGGTCAGGAGTCACCGCTCCAGGCCAGTGTCTGGAAGACCGAGCCCCAGGATTGCTCTAGGTCCCAGCTTTAGGATGAGCTTTCGGGGGAGAGGCTGGCAGTGCCCCCTGGGTAGGATGCCGGGGTTCACACCCTCCGAGGTGCTCCTGGGGTCTGGCAGGACTCTCCCCTCCCTCTTGTCCCAGCCTACCTTCAAGCCTCCCCTCCCACCTAGAAGGGAAATTAATTCTGCAATTCTCCTCCCTGCCCTGCTCTCCCCAGCCCATGGGACAACATTCAGGGGTCCCAGATCTACCTTGTGTGGGCAGATTGCGTGTCTGTGCACCTGTTTACAGGTGACCTTCAAGGCTGGTTCTTGAGAGCTTTTGGTGATAGGGACCTGAACCATGCAGCCTCAAGCTCCAATCTCAATGCAGGGACTGGGGCTTTGTCCACTCATAAATCTCAGGTGCTCCCAGGTGATGCAAACTGATAGCGTATAGTGGCTGATTCTCGATGTGAATGAGTTTGTTTCATCGTCTCAAGAAGTCAAGTTTAGGCAGGAGGAAGGAGGAGGGTTTACAAAAGACCGGGGAGCAGTGCCAAAGGGACACACTGGCGGGGCGAAGGGGGATTCGTGGCCTCATTTTCTTTGGTCTTGGGCTCCAGACCTCCTGCTGTTGTCACAGCAAAGGACAGACCCCAGCAGCCGCCTTTGCTTCCTCCTCCTCCTGGGGTCTGACTGCTCTTTTAAGGAGCCAGTTCCCCTTGCTAGTCTTTGTGTGCCCTCCTGACCCCTCTCCTCTGCTCCCCTGACAGAGTCAGGCCAGCTGGAGTAAATGGTGAGGCCATCAGATAAGTCAGCATCCTCAAAGGGGACCCAAGTGAAGACAAGGTGCTGGCCAGGTAGTAGCTGGTCTAGGAAGCTAAGTGACCTGAGTTCAAAAGCAAGCTCAGCCCCACTGGCTGCTTTGCTGAGCCTCAATTTCACCATTTGTAACATAAGTTTATAAGAGGAGTAAATATACGAAGGTGTGTGCAAGTATCTGACTGTCTGGCACACAGGTGACAATCAATTATATTGCAGGCAAGTCTTCAAACTACCCCTACTAACTGCTGGGCAGTCCAGCTCTGTCCCCTCTCCTTCACCACCTCTCCCCTGCCTGAGGCAGTTATAAGATTCATGGAATTAAAGCTCACACATGCTCTGTGAGGTCCTGAGATCTTTTTAAATGTTGCATATCCAACCTTTTCCTGGAGAACTCCTTACGTCCAAATTCTTGTAGGTGGTTTTGGAGGCCGACACCACAGATGGTGGGGTTTGAGCTTTGTAGGAGCAGTGGGCTGGTCTGAGCACCCAGTGCGTACCAGGCTCTGCTGGCTGGAGAGATGCCCTCCCTCTCTGCTCGCCATACTGCCCGAAGCCCTGCATCCTCCTGTGGCCACTCCCTCCCTCCAGCTCAGTAGAGTTAATGTTGCAGAAACCTCATTAGGAAGAGATATCAAGCAATCCTGGATGGCAGCTCCATGAAACCATCCCGGGTAACATTTCCTCCAATCAGGCTGTTTTTGTTTTTGTTCTTTTCAGCTACCGAGCATCACCGTAATCGATTCCCACGATAGAGATATCGGATGAAAGGCACATACCCCACAAAGCAACCACAGAGCCCTGCCAAGGAAAAGTTGCTCAGAGGCAGCAGTGAGTGGTTTGAGGACAAACAGAAAACATAACCAGCAGACACGGGTCCCAGCCACCACAGCAAGAAAACAGTAATGACAATAGGGTGAGGGAAGAAGGCAGGGGGAATGCAGGCCCCTCTCGATTTAAGTGTGCCAGGCAAGGCCTTCACTGTACTCAACCACCATGCACCGAGCCCCCAGGAAGCCCCAAGCATTCTGCTGGGTTCTGAGCAAGGAGGCCGTGCGGGAGACAAGGCTCTTGTCCTGGATGCCCCTGAGTTGTGAGGATCCATAACCTCAGAAATTTCCAGCAGACACAGTGGTGGGGGCAAGGAATGGGGGGCAGCAGGAGAAAGAATCAAAATGTAGAGAGAAAATGAGTTTTGGAACCAGACAGTCCTGGGTTAGACTCCAAGCTCCACCATTTATTGCCTCTGTGACCTTGGGCAAGTTACTCAGCCTCTCTGAGCCTGGTTGCTCATGTGTAAAGGAGGGCTAATCAAAGCTCTCTCTTGCTGGGTTTTGGTAAGGATTAAACACCAAATATGCCATTTACATAAAGCACGAAAACAAGCAAAACTAATCTATGCTGTTAGAAGTCAGGATCGTGGTTACCCTGGGGTAGGGGAATTCATGAACAGGAGGTACAGGGGACTTCTGAGTACTTGTGATGTTTTACTTCTTGATCCGGAACTGGTTCCATGGGAGTGTTCACTTTGTGAAAATTCAGTGAGTTCTATGTATGAAAATACATGACACATATACAGAAAAGTTGTGCTTTATATATATATATATACATATATATATATTATACTATGATGAAATGTTTTTTTTAAATGACATATAAAGCACTGATTTCAGTGTGTGGTGCTTTGCAGGGATGTAACAACAGCTAGTGCCCTCCCTCCTCAGTCCCCACTGAAGAAGATAAATGGATGGGAAATCTTTCAAGGTGACAAATACCAGAAGAATTGGGGCTCACAATTCTAAGCAGCGAGGAAACACCCAGGCTGAGGGGAAACTGCACAGAGGACAGCATGGGAGAAATGACACCACCCCAAAGTGGTGAAGGACTGGGGACCGACTTCAAACAGCTGCAGAAGCAGAAAAGCAGGTGCTGTGGGCCACATGAGCATTTTGATTGTGCCAGAGAACATGCATCTCCCAGATAAAATGGTATTTGTCTCTAACACAGCAGTGAATGTTTGGGTTCCACATCTCCCTGAAGAGCGGATGCAGCGCCCTGCTTCAGGACGAGACCTCAGGGTCAAGTGGGTGGACTGAGATGCTGGTGGAGGGTGAGGACCCTGGGAAACCCAGGGCAGGAGTGTGAGAAATGGGCCAACAGAACAGCCTTCTGAGCAGGTCTAAATTCCTTTTCTGTCTTGTTTCAGGAAGGAATTAAGGCAGTTTAAAGGATACATTATAAAATGGAATAAAATAACAGGAACCAGAGGAAGAGTTAAAAAAAAAAAAAAAAAGAACAAAAATGGGTAGAAACAGCTGCACATCCTATGAAAGCCTTTGCATCTGCTACAAACGGACCCTGGGCTTCTTCCTCCCCCTGGGGGATCTAGAGACTGTTGTGCTACAATTTACCAAGACCATAGATGAGAACAAGCTTGGGAGAAGAGTAGCCTTTCCTGGTTCTAAAACCAAGCATGCAGCCTCCCATGGGTCCCCATAAAGAGGCATCCATAGGATAGAAAAGCAAGACCCTCACAAGCATCCCCAAAGGAGGCCCAAGGACCCTAGGTGAGCCACTTCAGAGTCACTTCCCCAGAAACCAAGTCACAGACCAGCTAGTTCTCCAAAGGTCAACTTGCTAAATTTCTTTATTTTCCTTACCAATTTGGTTTTAGTTTTCTTCACAATGGCCTTTTAGGATTGGTCGGGTTGTCCCAGCCCCATCTCACTGTAGTCACAAGAAGAGACTGGGGAGGGTTCACCATAGTTCAAATACCAGGAGCAGGGGCAAAGATAAATGGAACAGTCCTTAAAATGCTGTACTAAAGACAAAATGCAAACCAGTCGACTCACACCAAATAGGTAAAGGAAGTAAGTCAATTCGATGAATTGGTCATTTGACAAATTGGCCATTCAGTGAATTGACTTTTGGCAAAATGGCTTTTAGCAAAGTGACATTTGGTAAATTGGTCTGCTTCTGACACAGCAATGTGTTTCACAGGGCGGTTAGTTATACACTCATGGCCTGGTTCCAGAGCTCGGGGGGAGCCATTCTGCAGCTAGGTCAAGCCCACACTGCTCTCCGTTGGACTGTCTTAAGACAGGATGGATTTTAAAATGTTTGGGGGATACATGCACTGCACAGCATGCAGGCCATCCTTCATATATATTGCTTTTCTCAGTGAAACTCATCTAGGATCTGAGGGCAGACTCTGGGTTCTCTCTGATGAGGACCAGCAGTGAAATGGACAAGATTAATGAGGTTAAGGAAAGAGAGAACCAAGGAGGAGGCCACAGGGCAGGGCAAGTAGAATCCGATCTGTGCGGGGGGAGGGGGCTCCACTCAGGGTAAGTGACCAAGTTGCCAGTCTCTAGTTCCCCAGGGAGAAGTCAGGGACCCAGTGCACAGGGCAGCTAATGCCAGAATAGACATCTGATTGAAGCCCGTGGCAGGAGTGGTCCACTGAAGATGCTAACAGAAAAATCACGGAATCCCTGGGACATCTCTAGTCCTCTCTTCTCTGACCTCAAAAGGGAAAATGGGGCCTATTTCTTTAACCAAAGACCACACCCATTGTCTCCCCATCTCCTGCAGAGCAGTCCAGGCCCTGTCCAAGCCTCGTTCTTCAGAGTTTCCCAGAAGGAAAGTGGAGCTTAAGGGATTAGAATGACAAGAGCACCTCTGCTGCCCCTCATGTCCCCTCCATGCATGTACGCAGGGATGCCCAAAAGGCATAAGACTCTCAACTACCTCAGATGCAGGCAGAAAGACAGAGTCCTGACGTGGTACGGGGCAAGGAAGCTTTCTAGTTGGCTGAGTGTGATCTGCAGGTGGCTAGAGCAAGGAACGCCCGGAGGAGCCACGAAGAGACGCTCCGAGGAGCTGTCCATGGTGCTGAACCCTCTCGGCAGCTCTTCCTCTGGTCAGGGCTAAAGATACACCTTGGATCCTAACCACCTTCAACCTTACTCATCTGACCCACACACCAGATCTTGTCTGTTCAGTTTTTTTCACACTGGGAGTCTGGCTTATAGCATACACACAGGGGGTCAGGAGAGCACCATTATGAGCCTCAAGGTACCTACCTCAGACTCTTAAGAGAGACATGTGCTGAGCACAATTCACATTACTAAGCTACACCTAGGTAGAGGTGAAGCTTGATCCTGCCTCACTTCTCCAGAAGTGAGACCTCTCACTGTCTGGACACAGACCCAAGCACAGAGATGCTGAGAAATCATCTGGCCCTGACCCAAATAGCTTTCCCCAGACCCTCGCATGAAAGCTGCTCACTTTAATCCTTAGACCCTAATGATCATCACTAACAATTGCGTATTGCACACAACTATTATTATTATTACTGATGATAATGATGATGATGATGATGATGATGATGATAGCTACACATATTGAGATTTACTATGTGCCTGGCACTGTACTAGGTATTGTATATGTTTTGTATACATAATCTCATTTAATCCTTAAAACAACCTTCTGAGGTAAATATTCCCACTGCCCTGATGTGGATGTTGACAGTGAGAGAGGATGGACATGTGTGGGGACTAGGGAGTATATGGGACCTCTCCATGTTTTCCATTCAATTTAGCTGTGAACCTAATACTTCTCTAAAAAATGAAATCAATTTAAAAAGAAAACTCATCTCCCTGAGCCTTATTTTCCATACATTTCCATTACATTTCCAGATAATGTAATTCAGGCACGGTAACTTTTCCAGGCTATCTGACTGCAGAAACTACAGCTAACCCACTATGGTACATTGGCTCACCACATCAGAATCATCAAAGTGATAGGCAGGTAGGTGAAGAGGCATTTAGAAGCATACACATGTCAGCAGTGACATTTGATAGATGAACTTGGAGAGAGGAGGTGAAAACCTAAAAAGCAGAGTATGATAATGAACATTCATAATGTTGATATTGAGTCATCAAGAAAAAGTTAAATTATGTTCAGGACCCTCTGTTTAAGAACTTGGAAAATTGTATAATAAATTTTAGACATATTCTCATCAAAAATGGCATGAAGTGTTTTCCCTGAGCAGCCATGTTCTGGGGAGAGAGGAATGCCAGCCCCTGCCTGGGATAAGCATTGTCCAAGGACTTCTCCTTGCACATGGATTCCTAAAAGTATCTCAGGAGCCGTCACTCTTTCCAGCCCCACATAGGTTTGAAAGACAAAGAAATGAGCTTTGAAATCTGTGGTGAGCTACTTCAATCACAAGTCAGTATAGACTAGCAGTATCCTCTGGGCCTCTAAGAATGAAGGGGTCCTGGTGGGGGCAGCCTGGAGGGAGGACCCAAGGCCATTAGCCACTGGCTTCTCACAGAGTCTCTGGCACACCACCCAAGAGCCCCTAGCAGAATAAATGACCATTATGACTCCTGCCCCCAGCCTTCATGTGTGGAAATAAGGCTAACTCTGCAAAACTTGGAGCACCAAGGGCACCCAGACTTCCTGGTATGATGATTTTGGTCAGCTTTCTTTTTTTTTTTTTTCTAAGAGAGACAGGCAGAGTGCAGCAGGTGGGGGTGGGGGGGACGGCATGCTCCAACTACTAGTATGGATCTTAGAAACTGATGTTCGGGTGCAGGAGCTTCCATCTGAGCATCAAAAGTGGCCCAATTTCTGATTCTCTAGAAGAGAAGGAAGCATTCTGAAGCTTTTAAGAGGCTGGCTCCAGCAGGCCTGCCCTCCCCCAGGGAATGGCTAGTGCTGCCAGGCACCTTGCTGTCCCACCTCATCCCCTCAACACCACAGACCTGTGGGCACACCCACCTGTGGGCTGCAGAGCCTCTAGGGTAATACAGTTGTTACAACACCTGGGCATCCTCATGCATCCCTAGCATTGTCTGCAGACTGAATAAATTAGTTAGGACCTTGGGCTTCATCTCTCTGAGACTTATTTTCCATATCTGTAAAGTGGGTATAGTAAGAGTCATTACCTCAGAGAGGTGCCATGAGGATTAGATAGGCGAGTTGGCAGCTTAAGGCCCAATCATGGAAGCTACTACTACTGCATTTCTTCTTATTCTTCCCAGGTGGGTGTAGATGTTGTCATAAATAAGATACAGAGTCAATTAAAAGCACAGCTAGATTTATAAGGCCTTTTTCAAAAACATGTATTTTCACTCATCTAATAATTGTAGTCATGCTTTTTTCTTCTTAGTGCCTATCATGGTTTTAATCAATCAATTATTCATGGAATTATTTAATTGATGTTTATCTCCTCGATTAAATCATGCATTCCATGAGGCAAGGGCCATGTGTGTTTACTGCATATCTAGCAAAGGGGTGGGACTCATTAAATATTTGATGATTATTTTGGCTACTCAAAAGATCAAACTAGCAGTTGAGAGGGGGTCTGTGACATTTTGACATTAAAAAACAGATCCCCTCAGGACTGATGGGATAGGGGTATGAGACCCCCTGCCTGTGACCTCCGACACACAGAGCTTTTACCCTGTTTCCAGCAGAGAGTAAAAGCTCTGAACTGGATCCAAACTGCCTTTGAGACAGTATTGGGTGGGAAGGGCACAGCTCCTAGGAATGAAAGCTGAATGTCCTCCCCACACTCTTCTCTTGCCATGCCCCTGGCCCACCGTGCTATTCCATCCTCCTTACCACCTACCCCACCTCACCCCACTCCTCCTCCATGTCTCACAATACACTCCACTCCCTCCATCACTGTACTTGTCACATTTCATGTCTGTGAGTCTCTCGCCTCCTGATAATAATGACAGCACAGCTGTTGAGAAGGATACACCTGCCCTCTGCCTGCCTCCTGGAGGAAGGTACGCTAACATGAGGGGACTTGCTATCGCCTGGGCCACATCTGTAAGTGGACACAGCCACACCAAAATGGAACAGCAGGCACACAAAAGCACCCCTCTCTTTGTTCCCCTCACCCTTGCTTAAGCTTACTGGTCATGGCTTTCGGTTCCTGTACCGAGCATTTAGCCAGGAGGTGGTAAAATACAGATCCGATTCCAACGTGGGAACCCCGGGTCTCTGACCGAAACTTGTGCTCTAGCTCAGGTTTACCAGAGCTCTGCACTGGGAGGGTTGGGTGTCGATCAGTCTGGCCAATATTTCCCATTTCTCACCTTTCAGTGTGTGAGAACAGAGCCAGGTTGAAGAACAAGCAGCATAAACCACAGCTTTGCTACTCAAAGTGTGATCAGAAGATGTCCAGTAACAGCACTGATAGAAACACAGACTCTCAGGCCCCATTCAGACCTCTGGAATCACAATCTGCATTTAATAAGGTGATTCAAGTTGTGAAGCGCTGGAGAGGGTAGTGGTTCTCAAACTTGGCCACACATTGCAACCACCTGGGGAGAGTTAAAAAGCATTGATGCCTGGGCCCCACCTCAGAGATTCTGATTTCACTGGTTGGGTATGGAGCCTGAGGCTGGGATTTTTCAAAGCTCCCTAAAGGTTCCAATGTGCAGCTCAGATGGAGAATCCTCATTCTACACATATGGACCTTAACTCTGTCATCTCTGCCCCTGAGGCCCCTCTCCTTGTCCTTCCCCACCCAGTACTCCCCTCATGGTGCTGCTCCTTTCACCAACCCTTTCTCTCTCTCTGAGTATTTCCACTCTCCAGGATGACTGATGCTAATTGGGTGTTAAGGAAAGTGGGCCGGAAAAACTACTTCACACTAGAGGGTGAATGACTGACAGCCCGATTTTTATGAAGTATGTACATTTTAAAAAGAAGAGGATCCCTGACTCGGCCTTCATCATTGGTGGCATCTGATCAGTTTGAGAAATGTAAACAAAATCCTTTGGGCAGAGAGGGCCCTCCTGGTTGCCTTGAAATGAGTCTTTTCTATTCAGCCAAACTTACTATACAGGAAAAGAGTTATAGCATGGGTGAAAATTTGCTACTAAATTCAGACTGTTGAGCAAAGACACCTGCGTATTTAACTGTGTGCGTGTGCCTAACTTTCAGTCTCCTACTGATATTGGGCTGCCCCGGGCCATCTTCGGTAGAAAGGGAAAAGAAGAAAAGGGGAGAGTAAAAGGCCACCTTAGAAGCCAGGATCAGGGGCTGGGAGCCAACAACGTGGCAAGATCAGGCGATCATTTCCATGAACGGAACAAAGTGCCACATCTTCCACACCGACATGGTAGCTCTGGTATTAATTTCCCTGCACTAATACACACCCCTCATCCTCACAGGCTGTCATGGGAGGATCTGGAGACCAAGGGATGGTAAAGGCAGGACTCAGCTTATTTATCAGATGAGCAGTGGAGGCCTGAACAGAAGCCAGAATCCAAGCTACATGTTCCAAGCCTACCAGAGGACCTGGTAGCACCCTGAAGGGAGAAACTGTAGGAAAGCGATAGGCTGCAGCCTCGTGAGAGCAGCAGCCAACTCCCAGGCTCAGGGTACGTGGCAAAGACATCTGGTGGGAAGGCAAGGATAACAAGATGAGAGACCAATGAAGAGAAATAACCAAAGAGAATAACGAAGAGAAGCTAAATGAGAGGAAAAGACAAAGAGAGGCAGACAAAAAGAGGGAGAGGCCAAGACCCCCGTGACTAGGGATAAGGCTCTGAGCGGGGAGACAGGAGAACTTGGCTTTTCAGAGCAGTGAGAGGCAGCAGCGTGTCCGTGCCATGTCACGCCTGACAGCCAGCAAAGGTGCAAATGAAAAGAACTCAGTGTGTGAGTCTGCTGGGGCCGTCCACTCTGGGCGCTGGGCTCTGCAATCCCCAGGCATTCTCAGGCAGGCCGGGAGGACAGGGGATAATTTGCCCATGGCTGGAGGTGTCAGGCTCTGATGATGAGTGTGAAGCCTGCAGGTGACCTGCCCGTAGGGACAAGTCCTGTGTGACTAATCACTAGGCAGAGGTGGGAATAGAGTTCCGGCCACTTCAGGCTCTTTCCAGATGACTCAAATCCCTGCGTATGTTTGTGTGTATTGAGGGAAGATGGATCCTATCTTCATTTGTAGCTGGAGAGGAAAGGCTTTTGCAGTCAGAAGCACCTGTAGACTAACTGTAGGCTAGGGGACAAGGCCAGTAGGGGCAAGCTATCATCATGGAGGGGTGGGGTCACTGGGGAGTAAGGGTGAGCTGGGTGCATGGTTCATGCTCCCTCTGGCACATCACAAATCCAACAAATACTCTACATGTAAGTTAAGGGCAGACTCTGGAACCAGATCATCCAGGTTTGGATCTTGGCTCTGTCTCTTACCAGCTGTGTGACTGTGGAGCTGCCATATTTTTACGTGAGAGAGAAACTCCTACATCTAGTTTGAGCCATCTTTTCTTTTTTTACGTTTTCTGTTATATAAAGCCAAACCCAATCCTCCCAATTGGCACAGAAATCAATTTTGAGACCAGTAGAGCAGTGTAGCACCCAGTGCTACATCTGCAGAAATATCATCTATCTGCAGAAACATCATCTTGCCTAGGCCCTGGGGGATCTGCAGGCCTTGACAGTGAGCCCAACCACAGCAGAGAAGCAAAGTCCTAAGAAGAGGGGAATGTATCTCTTATACCCCAGGCTTTCTCTTATGGCAGGGGACAAGGGAAGGTAGGAGGACGCAACCCAAAAGTGATGTTAAAACGAAAGTGAACGCCAGAGAAGCTGATGCCTACAAAGAAGAAGATTTTCAGAAGGTGGCAAAAAACCACCAGGGAGAAGAATTTTCCAGTGCCGAGACTGCCATTCACTTTGCAGAAGGGCCGCTGGGTTACAATGCCCCAAAGGATCCTCTTTATCTCATCTAGAAGAAAAGTCAAGGCCCTCAAGCATGTTGACCTGTGGGAATAATTCTAGGTGACAATTCCAGGGCTAGTGCTGGAGCTAGAACCTCCAGGACCACTGCCAGGCCCCAGGGGACCACCGTGGGAATTTTAAAAAGATGCCCCTTCTTCAAGACACTTTCATTTATTTGGAAATTGTTAAAGGAAATAGACAAATTTACATCTATGGTATAAATGGTGTCCCTTAAAGATGGCACTCTTGAACAGTGCACAGCCTGCACAACTGTACACAGTGACGTTGCATATCTATCTGGTCCCACCTCACCTTCATAGACTGTATGGCTCCAGGACTGGCTGAGTGCTATGCTCCTAAGGATATCCCAGCCTTATTGAGTGATAATTACATGAAGCTGTGTAGACCCTCATTAAGAAGGCAGGAGATTTCCACCTTTAAAATAGATGCAATGTCAAGTTTGATCACTTGAGTTAAATGTCATTTATAAGGAAAATGTGTGGAACAAGTGATAGTTACACTAAGACCAGAAGTTACCACATCTCTTGTGACAGGTGTCATAAACACCAAGCACAGTGCCTTGGGAGAAATCAGAGTCTAGTAAGTATTTGTGGATTGCATCGATGTATGACAAAATGAATGGGAGCATGAATATATCTGAATTTTAATATAATTAATTAAAGTTACTTTATGCCATTTTATTGGTTTACTTTTTTCTCTTGGAGGGAAGGAAGAACTTTTACAATTTATGGAATTATTTTAAGTAAATAAATGCAAATATGTATATCTCCATAAATTATTCCAACCTTAATTACCCGCCCCTGTCCCAACTGCCAAAAAGAAAAAAAAACTAATTAAACTGTGTCCATGCTTTCCAGCCAGGGCCCAGCTATTGACCTCACCACATCTCACTGCTGTTCTTGCAAACCAACCACTATTTCCTGTGGAAGGACCCTCTGCTTGGGGATCCCCAGGCCCTCCATACCCCTGTGGCCCCTTGCACCAACTCACACCTTCAGATGCCCACTCTGGGACGAGAGGAGAAATGAGCATGTCCCAGGTGAAGGGAGAGGTGAGACTGACTCAAGTACCAGAGAGAGTCTTAATGAGAAGAACTAGAGTGCACCTATCTGCGCTGATCAGTTCCTGAAACTAGTTCCCAGGGCAGAGGCAAGCACTGTGGCAGGAAGAGAAGTAACAACCATTCTTGTCGAACCTCCATTTGTGCGGGGTACTATAGTGGACATGAAGCTGACAGGGAGGAATGCTCTGGACCCTGACTCAGAGGCTTTGTTTCCTGCACTAGCTGTGTGATCTCCGGCGAATCCCTCCTCTCCTCTGGGCCTCAGTATCCCCCTACCAGCAAAACGAAGGCCCTGACTATCATCTCTAAAGCTGTGCTTCTCAAGCTGTAACATGCACACCAGTTCTCTGGGGCCTTGTGCACGTGCAGGTTCTGACTCGGGGTTTGAGACAGGCCCGAGAGTCTGCATTTCTGATGCTTTGCCTCATTCCCAGCAGTCAAGCAGAGAAAAAAAATCCCTCACCCTGAGTGGGGCTGGCAGCTGGCCCCTCTCCTGCCTCTACCCTGGCGCCTGTTAGAACTTCAGCCCAGCAGACAAAACAGCCCGCTGCAGACAGAGCCCAGGGACCCAGCCAGCTGCCTTCTGCTTTTCCCTTTCCAAACAAAATTTGAGATGTCACTTTTTAAAAATCACAGAACAGCTAAGAAAACAAGTATTTCCTCCATATCCATCTCCGCTTCCCACCCCCAATGGCCAAAAACTAGCCTTGATATCTTCCTGTCATCTTCCTCCCCACCCCCACATCATCACCCCTCTTCTGACAAGGTCTCCACAACTCCTCCTGCCCTCCCTGCCACTCTCTGAGCTCACCTCTGGCAGAGCCGGCTTGCCAGGATTATTTTTAACAGCTCAGATTGAAGCTGGGATCCCGCTGACATTTACACTCCCTCATCATTATCAGCTCGGAGCTTCCAGCAGTCAAGCTAAAAAGGCTTCGCAGAGCGGGAGGGGCCAGGAACGAAATGTCAGCAGCTCCGCACTCCTGCCTCTCCAGGAGTTGTCCCACCACCTGCCCAAAGCACAGCCCACTGGCCTCAGCCTGACGCAACTTTGGAGGAGGCTGAGACACCCCACCCCCCAAACCCAGCCACCAGCCTAGCACCCAGCAGCCAGCAGTTTCTTATTCCAGTGACCACGTTTTCTCTCTCAAGAATCAGGACACGTGGTGTGATTTAGAAATGCGTGGATGTGAAAAGACTCATAGGGGCAGAAAAATTAAATCCCATTTAGTTGTATATTTAATGAGAGCCACCAACAAGCCCCTTCTGGGCAGCTTTATACTCATTAAGACAAATGTAAATCGCCCAGCCATCGACTCTGCCAAACTGACCGCCTTCCTGTTCCTCTCTTGAGTTCTGGAATATCTAAAGCCCACCTTTCTCTTCTCTAAAAGCAGGATGGTCATTCTGTCCTCAGAGGGTAACTGGGAGGATGAAAGGAGAGGTAGCCAGGCTCCAGGCACCACGCCTTCCACGGCTGGCCTCTCCCCAAGGAGGCCCTCTTCATCCTACACATCAGACATCAAATACTACAACCACATCTCATCCACGTGAGAACAAGGAGCACCTAGAGGCTTCGCTGTCTCTGAAGAAATTCATGGTCGTATTTTATGTCGGCTCAGCAAGGTGAGAGTTCACCGGGATATATCAGACTCATTTTGAAACTCCAGTTGTAGATCTTGGAGACCGTTAAATAATTTACTGCTGGGTCATGGAGGCAATAATTTTTATAGAGAAAGCATTTCTGATTCAAGGCACTAAAATGTCTGTTCATTAAGATGGTGGGGGTGGGTGGGGTTTAGAGGTAAGAACCAGGATTATAGTGATGCTTCTATTAGGAGGAGAAAATTGCTGTTAAAAGTAGAGAAAGGACACTCACCACTTAGATTTCTTGTTTGTTTGTTTGTTTATCAAAGATGCCTTGCCTCACCTATATGGATACTAATACAAAAGCAAACAATCTAAAATTTTTGATAATGGAGATCTTAAAAACAATTAAAAGCCTCATCAATCTCAAGGAGGTCCCCTCCAGGAAGTCTTCCTTGATTTACCACACTGTTCATTCACAATTACTTTGTAATCTTGCAGCATTTGGCTATATAGTCTGCTCTGCCATCCACTGCAGCTCAGGCAAAACATTAAATTTCGGGATACCTTTCCCAGCCATACACTGTCCATGGGCAGCCATTGGCCTTGTCCTTCTCTGCCATTCCTTGTGAAGAAAGGTGGTAAGCTGCGTTTGGTTTGTTCAAAGCACTGCCTTCCACTTCCACATACACAGCTGCAATCACTGGCCTAACGATTTTGTTAATACTATCATTCCAAGTGAATCAGGAAGCTTGGTTTTAGTTCAATTTGCAAAATTCTGATACACTGCCAGCTATCAAGTGTCTGGCAAACCAGGAGTCTTGAATTGTCACAGCCAGAACAACTCCTCCCCAAGTGCCTTCCATTTAAAAAACAGTGGCCAGATTGTGTAAGGGATGTAACATTCACTCAGGCACAAACCTTGCCGTCATGAAGCTCAAAGCCTGGCACTGAGAAAAGAGTAACAGAAAGGATCCTGATAGCTAACCATCACATTTCATCTTTACAAAAGCCCTGCGGTTCAGTACTATTAGTATCTCCACTCAGAGCTGGGGAGAGAGAGGCTCAGGGAGGTGGTGACTTGGACAAAGCCACACAGCTAGGAGGCAGAGGCTGGGTTTTCAACTCTGATATTTCAACTCCAGAACCTAAGTCGTAATGACGATATGTCATGTCTACCACTTCGAACACTGAGAGAGACAGGACTCTGAGTAAGATGAGCGCTTAGCAGCCACTCGATGCTCACAAACTGAGGATGGAGGGCAAGTCAGAGGGAAGAAAACTCCTGAACAGAAGTGGCCTGGGAGAACCTCAGGATGTGAGGTGAGGGCTCCTAAGGGGAGAGCAAGCAATTGAAAAGGCAGAGGAAGAACTGCGCCCAGTGCTGAGCGTGTGCTGGGGGCAGAGCTGAAAAGCCTGGCTGCCCAAGTATGTGTAGACAGAAGCAAAACTGGAAGGGGCCTGGGGCCGAGGGGCCCTTGAAAGCCAGCGTGAGGAAGGCGAACTTGAGCTAACATCTGTGAGGCACCCTGAAGACTTTTTTAAAACAAGAGTGACCAGATCGAGTGATGCCTTAGGAAAACGGTGCCTGGTGCTCGGAAAAGATGGCTGGAAAAGAAGAAGAGCAGAGGAGGGGAGGTGGGACCACTTGAGCAGCCACAATAGTCCTTCAAGCACTAGTGGTGGGGCTCCCAACTGGGAGGACCTGGCTTCTCCCAGATGTGAAAATGTCTGGGAGGACGATCAACCAGGCCGTGTGCACGAGCTCCAGAGCTAGCCTAGCTGAGTGGCCCAGGGCAGGACACTTAACCTTTCTTGTCCCCAGTCTCCAAAGCAGGGCAACAGGCATATTCTAGATCCCCACTTAGGGCCGCTGAAGGACTGGATAAGCTCACGCGTGCAAAGTGCTTAGCACAGCTCCTGGCTCGCATGCAGTACC
>NW_011889019.1:1570060-1584105 GCF_000151845.1 Pteropus vampyrus
TTGTCCTTCTCTGCCATTCCTTGTGAAGAAAGGTGGTAAGCTGCGTTTGGTTTGTTCAAAGCACTGCCTTCCACTTCCACATACACAGCTGCAATCACTGGCCTAACGATTTTGTTAATACTATCATTCCAAGTGAATCAGGAAGCTTGGTTTTAGTTCAATTTGCAAAATTCTGATACACTGCCAGCTATCAAGTGTCTGGCAAACCAGGAGTCTTGAATTGTCACAGCCAGAACAACTCCTCCCCAAGTGCCTTCCATTTAAAAAACAGTGGCCAGATTGTGTAAGGGATGTAACATTCACTCAGGCACAAACCTTGCCGTCATGAAGCTCAAAGCCTGGCACTGAGAAAAGAGTAACAGAAAGGATCCTGATAGCTAACCATCACATTTCATCTTTACAAAAGCCCTGCGGTTCAGTACTATTAGTATCTCCACTCAGAGCTGGGGAGAGAGAGGCTCAGGGAGGTGGTGACTTGGACAAAGCCACACAGCTAGGAGGCAGAGGCTGGGTTTTCAACTCTGATATTTCAACTCCAGAACCTAAGTCGTAATGACGATATGTCATGTCTACCACTTCGAACACTGAGAGAGACAGGACTCTGAGTAAGATGAGCGCTTAGCAGCCACTCGATGCTCACAAACTGAGGATGGAGGGCAAGTCAGAGGGAAGAAAACTCCTGAACAGAAGTGGCCTGGGAGAACCTCAGGATGTGAGGTGAGGGCTCCTAAGGGGAGAGCAAGCAATTGAAAAGGCAGAGGAAGAACTGCGCCCAGTGCTGAGCGTGTGCTGGGGGCAGAGCTGAAAAGCCTGGCTGCCCAAGTATGTGTAGACAGAAGCAAAACTGGAAGGGGCCTGGGGCCGAGGGGCCCTTGAAAGCCAGCGTGAGGAAGGCGAACTTGAGCTAACATCTGTGAGGCACCCTGAAGACTTTTTTAAAACAAGAGTGACCAGATCGAGTGATGCCTTAGGAAAACGGTGCCTGGTGCTCGGAAAAGATGGCTGGAAAAGAAGAAGGGCAGAGGAGGGGAGGTGGGACCACTTGAGCAGCCACAATAGTCCTTCAAGCACTAGTGGTGGGGCTCCCAACTGGGAGGACCTGGCTTCTCCCAGATGTGAAAATGTCTGGGAGGACGATCAACCGGGCCGTGTGCACGAGCTCCAGAGCTAGCCTAGCTGAGTGGCCCAGGGCAGGACACTTAACCTTTCTTGTCCCCAGTCTCCAAAGCAGGGCAACAGGCATATTCTAGATCCCCACTTAGGGCCGCTGAAGGACTGGATAAGCTCACGCGTGCAAAGTGCTTAGCACAGCTCCTGGCTCGCATGCAGTACCGCCCGGTCATCGTCAGCAGTTATAATTAACAGCAGAAACACAGAAGCTGGCGGGGACGTCCCAGGAGGTGCTGGGACTGCACCTCCATCAGGCAACGGGGAGTGTGAGACGTGGCTAAGGAGAGGAGGCAGAGTGAGCAGTCTTGAGTTGGGAGTCACCAGGGGAAAGAGAAGTCTGAAGTCCTAGGAGGGTGGGGCGTGGCTCCACGTGGGCCACCGAGAGCAGCAGGGTGGGGCCGCTGCCACCTGGGAGTTCCCAAAAGCAAAAGCTGCACGAAGGGAATTAGACTCCAGGGGCAGAGGCCAGAAGTTGCTGGATCTGCTGCGCATCTAGTCGTGAATCCTTCTGTCTGTCTTCCTAGCCACTGGCTCGCCCGTTTCCAGCTCAGCCCGCGGCCTGGCCCTGACCCCTGTCTACACACATACACCCATGTGTGTTAGGCGTGCAGGGAGGAGGCGCTTCCAGTCTTTTCTCTGGCTTCCTTTTCAAGCCAATCCAGTTTGATGGTTCTTGGGTGGCTGCCCTGACCCAGGAGCAGGGAAAAGCAGTTCCAGAAGGAGAGGAAAACTGTGGTGACTTCTTGCCTGGGCGGGCTGGGGGGTGGGGGCAGTAGACCCAGATCCCTGCAGCGGTGTCTGGTTGCCATGAAGTGGAATTCATACATGGCAATCAAGAGAGAAGCAGCCAGGGCGCCCTTGGCATGGCTCTGACAGAGCTGACAGCTAATTAGAAAGCTCCATTTGAGTCTCGTGTTGAAAAGCCATTTAAGAATTAAATGTCTTATCTGTATTTAAATTCCTCTGGCAATATATACTTAGAGTGTGGCCAGAGAACCAATTTTCTCACTTCCATCTCCCTATAAGACACAATATTTGAATCCAGGCATCTAGCCCACTGACAATAAGTGACAACTATGTCACGTGACTTGGACTGGGAATGTTCCAGCATCGGTGGGACTCTTCCTCCAGGCTCTTGGATTAATGCACACAGAGACTCCAACTCAGAAACATGCTCAACATAAATATGTCCTTGCACAAACCACTGAGATGGAACCAGGTAGGCAAGGAGTGGGTGGGGGGACCCTTGGCCTAGTGGGGTACAGGAAGGGGCAGTGGGAGCAGCTCACCTGAGTGCAGCCAAAAGGAGTGGAGTGTCTGTAGAGCAAAATTAAAATGTTTAAAATAATAAAAAAATAAAACTAATAATAAAGTATTTATTTATTAATAAGAAGAAAAGTCATAATAAAAGTCGGTCCAGCCTTCATTACCATCATGCACAGACAATTCTAAAGAATGTCAGTAATAAAACACTGCTTCCTGCTAAGAAGGAGGCTCCCGCTGGCCCCTCTCTCCCATGCTGCTGCCGGGAAGTCACAGGGCTGTTCCGGAGGGAAGAGGAGGCCGTGGAGAAAAAAAAACACTTTAGAAGGAGGAAAAGAAAGGGATGCTGCATGTTTGTAGGGACAGGCAGACACAAGCTGGGTTTGGCCCCCTGGGTATGCTCTGCTCACCCTTCAGGAGAAGGAAACAATAAGGAGGTGACCTCTGCATGGTCCAACAAGACCGCACTCCATCCTGCTGGCAGCAGGGGCCGTAGTGTCACCAGTGTCCCCAGGTGGGCCGTGGGGGCCATGCAGAGCATTGGCAGGAGGGTATGGACAAACAGAGTCTCCATAAGGAGAGCAGATTTGCGGGGAGAGAGTCATGGGCATCCTGGTTTGGGACACAAATGGAGCATCTGGAGAAAACAGCAGAGAGGGAGGCTTCCGTGGCCCTCCTGCTGTTTGGGCTCCCTTCTTCCTCACCCCCAGGACAACCTCGCAGAGCACCCGGTTTCACGTCCATCCCCGCTTTTGGAAGTTTCTCTCATTATCCAAAGAAGCCAGTGAAACCCCAGAGGGAGAGAGTATACATTCAAAGGAATAAGACCTGGAAGAGAATTTAAACATGACCTAATTCAACTGTCTCTTCCAACAGATGTAAAAAGCCCAGAGAGGTCAAGTGACTTCTCCAGAGTCACCCAGCTGCTTAGACAGTGCTCGTTCCATCTCCCGCACGCCATGCTGCTGGGAATCACTTCACTATCACAGGGACTATACAGTCAGTGAGTTGTGGGTTCAGATCCTGCTCTCCTCTTACAGCCATGCAATGTGGGGCTCACCACACATGCTCAGATAGCCTGGACTGGTGGCTGCACTAACCGCGAGCAGCCAAAGCAGCACCCCAGCACCAGGCAGAACCCCAGCATTGGGGTAGATACGACTTTACATTTCTGGGGTACCTGAGGCATGATACCCCCTGAGTCACAGCCAATTAGACCAAGTATCTCTCTGGAACTCAATCTGATGACTGTTGGAACTGGCCTGGACTATCATTAAATTCTGGAGCATCAATGGTCTTGGGAAACACTAACTGCACCTAACACAGCTGTGATCCTGACCACAAGGTGCTCTCATTCTATTAGGTTCAACTGTTGCCTCTCAAAGTGTGGTCCATGGACCAGCAGGGTCCACATTACCTGCGAGCTTGTTAGAAAAGCAGAAAATCAAGCCCCTCCTGGACCTACTGAATCAGGCTCTCCATTGACACAGACCCCTAGGTGACTTTGATGCACATTAAAGCTTGCGAAGCACTCTTCTGGGGCATTGTGGGGACACCCAAAGGTGATGACTTTGGACACAGGCCAACACTCTGCAGACCACCAGCGACCATCACAAGCTGTCCACCATCTCACAGTATATGTGACATGGTGCCACCATCTCTACTCACACAGAGGAGGATGGGAACAACCGGCTCTGCAACAGCTCAGAGGTTCTGCGTTTCAGAGGATGGCAAGCTCAGTGTGCTCCAATGTGAGTTGCCATGATGCAGCCAGCCACCAAAGTTAGGAAACCTGCTCGACACAACATCTGGAAAGTTCGGGCCCCCTAGACCGAGGTCTGCATGCCCTCTCTTAGTTCACCAGCTCTGGAACCTGCCACGAGTCCTGAAAGGTCTCTGGGACTCGTTTCAACATCTCCATTGAGACGTAAGGATTCGAGGAGATCCTAGATATAAACAGCTGGCACTGGCTTGGCCCCTGATAGGTGTTCTTGAGTAGCAACAGCTACGATTATAACCTGGAGTGAGCAGGGAGACTAACTGCTTCTCCAAATATCCTAAGGGAGCAAACCTGGGCCTGGTGACCAGTGGTAGCAAGTCCCAGGATAGCAGGTTGGGCTTAGTGCATGGAAGAACCATGGGCACTGAGCTCTCCAACAGCAAATGCTCAGCAATGGGGGGTGCAAGCGTGGCGTATGGTGGGGGTTTAGGGATAGAGAGCATGACATCGATGGGAGGGGCCACAAAACAGAGAGGAAGGTCACTTCTGCTGCTCTAAGATAGGGCGCCAGACTCCGACAAGAGCCAAACAGGCATCTCCGGCTTCCTCAATCCTTGCGACAAAACAAACTGCCCTGGAGTGAACATCACAAACCTTCCTGAAGCCCGCAACACTCTTTCCCAGCAGCAGCTTCCACGCAACTCCCACCAGGTAACCAACAAGGGAGGCACCATTGGTCTCCTTAGTAACCACTTCCAAGGCCCCTCAGTAATGATTTTAACAAGCTCCCAGCTCTCTCTCCAAACTGCTTAATTTTTACAACAGTCATACTCTTCTTTTTCTCCTCTAAACATTCATTTGAGCACATCTGAACAGAACACAGTGCGATTTCCAAACCCCGTTAGACAGCGATTTCTTCACAAAGTGCAACGCCCACGATTAATGAACCCTCTGGGAATGAAGTTTCTTCTGACAAAGACACCATTAAAAACAAAGCCAAAAAAAACCTCAGAAGGCCCCTAAGTGTTTGTCGCCCAGTCACAGCCGATGAAGAGGGAGCGCACGGTGGAGGTTATGCAGACAGCTCAGAGGCAGGTAGGCTCCAGTCATTCCTGGCTGCTGAAGGAAGCGAGGGAACCAGCCAGGTGGGTATCTGGAAGAAAAAGAACTCCCGAGGCAGGAGTATGCATGATGTTCAACGAAAAGCGAGTAGGTCGGGGTGGCTGGAGTGAGAAGGGGGGTGAGTGGCAGGAGGGTACAGGCTTTGGATATCACTCTGAAGGAAGCAGGAAGCCATCAGAGGGTGCCGAACAGAAGAGCAGCCTAGATATAGAAGACGATGCACTTACGGCACTAGAAACAGTATCTCGCACATAGTAAGTGTTCAGTTAACGTCGGCTATTGTTATACATCACTCTTGAATTTCTGTCTGGTCACCCCACACGTGCAGATGCTCATACCACTCAAAGCCCTTCACTAACACCCCTCTACTTACTGAGGTGTCCCAGATCCTTCCACCTGGGGTTAAGCTCCTCTGTCATAAGGCTCTATGCACACTTCCAGCCACAACTCCAGCACATGTGCCCAGCTACAGACTTGCTCTCCCAAGACCTGCACATCTTCCCTCTTCTTTGCTTTTACCTATGCAATTCGAGTCCTCCTTAAGGCCTGCTCCTCTCAGCATCTCCTCACAGCCTACCAATGTCACACTCATCTCAAAGGCCATCTCTCCATGAAGGCTTCCCTCATGCATCCCCAGAGGATGTCACATCTCCACCATTAGACAAGCATGCCATGCCACTCATGGACCTGGTCATCCTCGGTGCTGGTCTCATTGCCCCACCGAACCTTGCCTCCGGTTCTTGCCACCACACATGAAATAGTGACCTACTAAGCAACTCTGCCAGGCTTAGTTGAGGCACTGAATAAGCCATTATAAAATTTAATAGAATAACACGATAAATCCACAATCCCTGTTTGCCTCCATTCACTTGTGAGCGACCTGATCTAGACTCAACCAAGCTGTGAATGGGGCAGAGTTGGCCTCTCCCAGCCTGTCTGAGGGGCTGGTATAATTATAAATGGGAAGTGTGTGTGTGGAGGTCAGGGGGATATTCTTTCTCCTTAACATGCAAAACCTTAACATACAAAAATAAATCTAATGACTGCTCAGTTCTGTCTACCAGCTGAGTCCAGGACTTCTGCTCCATTGTGACCATAGATGCAGGTGAGTCTTTCACAAGATAAAAACAAGGCCATGATAAAGAGGAAGAGAGTCAAAAACCTGCCCACCACCACCAAAAATATAAAGGCCTAGCATGGCTGCATGGCCATGTTCAAGCTTTGCATCTGGAGAAAGGGCATCTTTCATACATCCGGGAGGCCCTGAAGCAGCTGCCAGGCAAGGACCATATGGAAAGGAATCTGAGGCTGTCCCTGCCACGTCAATGGGGAATGCTCCAGCCACATCACAGGGGCCTCCAACGACCACAGTGCAATGAGGGTGGGGCGTTAATCAACACTTGTCTTTACAGAAAACATATTAAAGAGTGCCGAACTCCCACATGGTTTTCTGAAGCAGGTAGAAAAGATGCCAGATCAAACAAGGGTCAGAATCTTCTAGATGACTCCTAACCAGAGGCGAATAAATCGCAGACAACAGAGAAGCCTCTGCAGGGTCTGAAATAAGGAACTCAGAGTGAAAATGGGGCCAGGACTCATGAACTGCTGTTACCTGGGTCTCTTGGGGAGGCTCAGGCTCCTCATTGGATCCCAGGTCCCACAAATGGAACCTATAATAAACAGCCAATGGTTTTGTTCTGTTCTGGTTTTGTCTGCAGCATCTAGTCACCCCTCTTCCCAGTGATAACCCCAATTTTTTATTTGGGGATCTACCCCTCCCCCATTCTGCTCTCTTGGTCAGATAGAGATGACTCCACTCTCAGCTCCAGGGCGGCCCTATCATTCCTCTGGCCATGGCGGCTAGTTCGAGATAGGCACAGAATCCCATAATCTAATATGATGGTGTGAGACTTCGGGACAGAAGCTAACTTTCCTTCCTGGTTGACTTGGAGCTAAGGGGATATTGGGCTGGAGCTGCTGGAGCCTCCTTGGAATGTGAATGGAGAAAGTGCTGAGAACTAGGCCAATGTAGAAAAATTTAGAGGAGGGAGGGAAGGAAACAAAGGGAGGATGGATGGATAGATTTGAGCCCTGGTATCATTTGAGCCCCTGGTCAAGCCTCATCTGATTCAAATTCAAGTCTGTCTAACCTCAAAGGAAGGAAGGAAGTTAATGAGTATTGAGTGTTTACTGCTGGACATAGTGCAAATGTTATTGCATTTAATCCCCACAATAATCCTGTAAAGTAGGCTTTATTTCCCACTTGTCTTTATAAATAAGGAAACTGAAGTTAAAGAGATTTTGTAACTGGCCCAGGTCAGCCAATTCACAAGTAGTGAAACCACAACCAAGGATCACCCCAAGGCTCTGATCTTTGTGCTGTGCCCCTCCACCCCTGGGCAAACGGGCCAAGCTCCAGACAGGGCTGTGCCCCGAGGGAATTCGCATTTTGATAACTGAGCCAGAGGAGGGCTGCCAGTGAAACATCTGCTCGAGAGACGAACGGGCATAAAGCTCTTTGTGAGAGAAATGCCACATCTGCCGGGACATGCTTCAGACACGTCTCTTCGGGCTGCAGAAACCAGCAGAGGAGGAGTTGAGAAATGTCACCACACGCAGCCATCCTGGGTCATCCAACAATCTAAACCTTTGAACAGCAGAGACTTTGAGCCATCAGTTATAATTCAAGAGGAAGCCCTAAGAGTCCTTCAGGGTGATTGCCAAGGACACCGGCCCAAAGCCAGAAAAGGCACAAAGGGGTGACAACATTAAGAAGGTGTCAGAAACAGAAGACAAAACACGTTACACTGGAAAGTACCTGCTGCTCCTGGAGAGGTGCTTACCTGCCCCAGGGGCTCACACCATGAAGGTGAAGGAAATACCAATGGCCGTGTGTTTTGACGACATCAATGCGTTGTAGAATGTGAAGCAGTGGCGTTATTTTACCTCTGTGCTCAGTTTGTGAAGACTCCATCTCCTTTGCTAAAATAAAGCCGTGGGAGGAGAGGGCAGCCTGCTTAGGATGCCTGCTTAGGATGCCCTTTATCCCTGGTCTCCCTCCTCTCTGGATGCCTCACATCCTAACTGTACCGCACGGCCTCCAAGGTCTGCTGATTCCCCTGGACGGTCAAGCCCGTTTGGTGATGGACCCCTTCCTGTCTCTCTTAACTGCCCAGAGAGAAATATTTGAAGACGGCACAAAATGCTAAAGAAGAAAACAAAGGAAATAGCACAAGCAGCCTCCTCCCAGGTCTGGCTGGGAAAGCTCAGGCCCCCCACCCTACTGAGCCCCTCCCCGAAAAGCCTGGGAGACCCTGCCCCACCCCACGTGCTGCCATCCCTGCTAAGAATGGGGTGGGCTGATGGAGGATGGGGAGCCCACAGGCAAGGCCGGCACCTGGGATAAAGCAGGAGCCAGGCTGGGGGCAGGGAGGTGCCAGCCCACTGCAGAGGGGCCCTTGTTCCCCCCACCCATACTCCGTGCCCATTTCACCCACATGAAAGAGGAGTCACTAGATAAGGCCACCGTGTAAAGACAGATCAAAGCGGGAGGCTCTGGTCTAGAGGAAACAAGAATCCTACTTGAAGCCAGCTCTTTCCTGCCTCGGGGCACTGCCCTCCTCCCCCATCTGCCCAGGAGATGCCTCCTCTGGGAAGTCCTCCGTGCCTCTCACCCTTCTCCTCTCTCCCCCCACCCCTGCCCCTCCAGAGCAGAGCTGGACGTGCCCTCCCCTGGGGCTACATCAGCATCCTATGGGTACCTGCGTGAAGCACCTTCTAGAAGGTAAGAAGCAGAGAAAGGATGTTATGTGTGGTAAGAGGGCGAGCCCTCCTCGGCTGCCTGGGTTCACATCGCAGCTCTGCCGCTCCGTCACTTTAACTAAGTTGCTGACCCTCCCTGTGCCTCAGTTTTCTCGCCTATAAAACAGGGAGACGAATGGTGCTGGGGGTTAAATAAAATCATTCGTGGAAAGCATCCAGCTTGCGCAATAAATGTAAATTTCCACATTTTTAACTTTTCCTCCACAGAATCAAGAGTGCCTCAGGGGCCCAGGCTTTATGTCACCCCTGTCCGTGTGCCAGCACACACCCAAACCCACCTCCTCAGTGGCAACATGGAACGACCACCCCCTGGGGCCATCAGGAAAGTGAGCGATACGGGTGATGGCTAAGAGCCCCGCTCTGCACTCGGTGGTCCTGGGTTCAGGGTCGAGGCGCAGTGACTAAAGACAAGTCCTTTTACTTCTCTGAGCCTCAGTTTCCTCATCTGTAAACCTGAGATAAAAATGACACCCTCGCAGGGTAATCATAAGGAATAAATGAGAGGATGTTTCTAAAGAGCTTAGCACAGTACCTGGCACATAGTTAAGTCTACATAAATGTAGTAGGTTCTGTCGTTTTCAGTAATAAGAATGCTGGCATTACCATCAGTAATGAACAGGGAGTACCCAGAGGCCATTTGCAGCCACCGCTACTCTCTCAAGAGGTACTTAAAGGAAGAAAGCAGAACAAGACGGTCTCTGAGATGCTGGGGGAGGAGAAGTGCCTTCCTCCTCAGGGCCTTGATCAGAAGAAGGTTCTGGAAACATGCTGGCAGGGACCTTTCCCAGTGAGAAGCCGTGGGCCCCTGCTGTTCTCTGCATCTCTTCTCTCTCTAATTCTGCCATCTTCCCTCCTCGCACTGTTAGCCTTGTCACCCGGAGAGGAAGGCATGAAAGGATGAAGCCTGGAAATTAACACTTCAAAGTCAATATTGGAGGAGCCCGCCTTGAGCTTCCTCACTGGCATGTGCAGGAGCCCCAGCACAGAGGAGGGCCGAGGGGCAGATCGGGCGTGTGCGTGATCCCCGTAGCTTTTGTGCCTGCTCAGTCATCTCTCATTTTCCTCCCGCGGCACATTAAAGAGAAACATCGCTGACAAACCTGTGCCACCCAGGCTGAGCTAGCGTTCCAACACGGCCCTGTCCAGACTGCTCAGGAAGAGACGGAGAAACCTTTGGCCTCCTCTCCTCTTTCAGACCTCCGGCAGACTCGATGGGCCAGAATTTGAAAGGAGAGAACACTGTATTCAGCCCAGTTGACTCAGATACCCATCCAAGCAGCCTTTAGGTCAGACAAGCTACTGACCTCCCAGGCCTGCTCAAACAAAGCCCAGTAAAGCATCAATCACTTATTCATTGATCTACTATCGATTCGACAACCACTGAAATTAGATTTTACTTGTGAATTATTTGTGGGCTCCTTCTCTGCCTGTCGGAATCACACCTGGGGAGAAGGCACAGAGACAATTCCACGGCCCACAACCATACCGAGGTGCCAGCCAGCCCCTCACTCGGCGTAGTCAAAACAGTCATGGTGACAGAGACGCCCCAGAGAGCCTTGAGAATGGCACGGGGGGAAAGTGGACGAACAGACTGGTACGACCGTTTTGTAAAACAATTTGCCACAAGCAACGTTGACGATGCCCATGCCCATGACCTAGCAATCCCAATCCCAGGTATTTGCCTAAGAAACTCTCCCCAGTGTGCACCCTGAAGCGCATGTGAGGATGCTGCAGCCGAGAAACGTGGAAACAATCCAAATACACACCGGCAAGAATGGCTGCATCGTGGGAGTTCCACCCAATGGTGAAAACGCGTGAGCCACAGCCACCCACGCCATCGTGGACGAATTTCAGAAACATAATGCTGAGTTATGTTTAAAAAAAAAACCATATTGCAGAAGAATGTACAGTTTGTTTCCTTTTATAAAAAGAGAATAAGCAAAACTTCAACTAAAGTGCACATGTACAGATACATGTGGTGAGACTACAAAGAAAATTAAGGAAATTACAAACACAAATCAGAGCAGTGGTTCCCTCTGTTGGCAAAGTGGGGTGTCGGGGGACGGCACTGGGGAGGGGCAGGGGGGCCTTCCAAAAGTAATGCTCTTTTGCTTAAGTTAGGTGGTGAATACATGGATACTTGTTTTATTATTATGCTGTGCCACTAGCATATATAATATTTATAACACATCATAAATATTCTTTTGTATTATCAAAAATTCACTTTAAAAAATTATTTTCAAAAGAGGGCCGACAATAACATGCGTAGGGACATGTGAAGGCAAAAAGGGGCTGGAACTTTGAGGAACGCTGAAGCCAAACTGGACAACCGCTAATGTCCTGTGAGCTGAGGGTTCAAGTTATTAAAAACCACAGAGACAAACGAACAATAATTAAAGCTGCATCTACTAAGTGCCCATCATGTCATCGGCACATGCTAGACTGTTTACATAGATTATTCTAATTCTTATTTGTGTAAGACACTGTGGGTGTCATTATCCCCGTGGAGAATACAGCTCAGAGAGGTGAAGTTACAAGGCCAGAGTCACCAAGCTGGTCCTGCCATTAAGAGAGAAACCAAATGCACCCCGTCTGTCCGCCGGCAAAGACTGTATCTTTCCATGATGCCAAGCAGCCTTTCAAATATTTATAGACATAAATGGTGAATGAACCAAAGCGCAATTCAATCCAACGCATATTTATAAATATTTATAACCAAATGTTTTGCTTTGATAAGGCCTATTCTCTGAAGTGCCTGTCGTCAGACAAACAGGGCTTTTTCTGCAGGAGCAGGCGGCAGCTCACCTGGGAACGTTCGCTCGTTTCCATGAACACACACTTATGTCTGCGCTCACATCTGTGCCCAGATGGCCCACCGCCCGTTACTCATCGTCATCAACTTAACACACCATGAAAATAAGACTGGGCGCTCAAGGACCTCAGGGTGCTGTGTTTATGAGGGAATTTATGCTTCTCTGCTGCCTAAAATCTGCCAGAGGCTCCCCACCGTTTTGGGGATGAAAATCCAAACTCCTCAGCAGAATGGCATGTCCTGACCAAACTCTCCGAGCTCACACCTTCCCACTCACAGCTCACACTCACACCCGACCGGAAGGCTTGCCTCCACCAAAAGGTTCTCGAATACATCGTGCTCCCTCTTGCCACCTGCCCTTGCACAGGCTGTTCTCTCTGCCCATCCCCTCTTCACCTCTCTCCTGGCCTGGCTAATGCCTGCTGCACCCTCAGAGCCCAGTGGTGGTGCCTCCTTCTCCAGAGAGCTTCCTGAGCCTCACTGCTGGGCGCTCATCACTCCCATACAAACGCCTGCGGCATTCATCCCTCCACACCAGCTCTGCGTTTTCTTATCTTTCCTCCCCACAGACCTGAGCTGCTCTTTCTGCATCTCAGACTGTAGGCTGGGGAGACATGAATTCAGTGCTCACCAAGAATAAACGCATGTTATCGCCTGAGTCATGTGTCCCAGGGCCACGTGAGACAATGGGACAGACAAGACAGTCCACGTTCACGTGCCTGCGCCAGCCTCGACAGCATCATCTGACTTAATCCTCACAACCACCCCATGAGGCACTGCTATCCCCTTTTCACAGATGAGGAAACTGAGCTTTAGAAAAGCCCATTGATGGGAACCCAACCATGCAGCCCGTCACACAGGCTTGTCAGACTCCAAAGCCCGTGATCTGTGACTAATTTTTTTGAATAAACAAGCGAGTGCCCTCGGAATCTGGAAATCTGAGGATGTTAGACCTAAAAAGTGTCTTGGGAAGCAATAATAACTTTTAATGGTTGTTTTTGTGTCCCTGAGAGGTTCTTTTTTTAATCATCTACCAAGATACGCTAATGATGACACCTTAGATTTTGTATAGCACTTTGCGATTTCAAAGAATGTTCCATCTAAATCAGCTTTCCTGAAAATTTTCCTTTGAGGACTTCTGAGGTGCATTTTACGGGTTGTCTCAAAGGTGGCCTGACCAGGTACAAAGATCTGCCCATAGACACACGAAGAGTTTCACTGGCACCCCGGACCGAGGAGCAGGAGTAAGGCAGTGGCAGGGAGGAAGTGCCCACCCCACCCAGCCTGCGAGGCCCTCGGTGCTGCCCAAGGCCACGTCTATCTCTCCCAGGACTTCACAACACTTGGGGACCTTCCTAGCAAAGCAGGAGGTGAGGACGAGTGACCACTCAAAGGAGCACTATCTACCCAGGTCCTGACCACATCTCCACAGCGTGACTGTCCATGGTGGCAACAATATAAGCCAGGGGACCAACAGGATGAGTGACAATAGCAACTCACCCCAGCCCTGAGGCCAATATGGGGGCAACGAAGGAGGCCTTAGGCCCCGCCCCCAGAATGAATGGGGCTGGGCACAGAGTGCATTAGGGCCAAGGAGGTCATGGGTATCCACCTCAGAAGCACCAACTCTGGAGCCTACCCAAGGGGGCCACCCAGCCTAAAAGGGACCCAAGTGACCCCATCATTATTGCATACTTCCAAATCTTTCCAATAAGGACGTCGAGGGCCTTGGGAGTACAGTGTCCTGACACTGGAGGCATGCCTCAGCTCAGCAAAAGTCCCAAAGAGGCTCATCTTCCCAGCCTCCTCAGGGCCTCATCGGCTGTGGGATCTTAGGCAAACCCTTAGCTACTCTGAGCCTAAGTCTTCTCTTCTATAAAACGGAGATAACAATAAATCCAACCTCATAAGGACAACAAAGTAGATAAACCCCTTGGCACACAGGAGGTACCTGATAAATGGCATCTCCTACTGTCTGATGGCTCTGCGTGCTGCATGAACAGGGACAATGCCTATCCAGTCACCACTGGATGCCTGGTCACAGAGTAGGTGCTCAGCAAACAGCAGTTGACTGAGTGAACCATCAGGATGTCAGAGGCCACTTGGGTTGAGAGGACATGTTATAGATCACGGAGT